>NC_087369.1:60819449-61110201 GCF_030014295.1 Loxodonta africana
CATAGAGAGATAGTATTATCCCTGACCCTAACCTAAAACAAACAGTAACCCTAATCTAACCCTAACCCTAACATTAACCTAAACTTAACCCTACCCTAACCATAAACCTAAACCTAACACCCTAAACCTAACCTCTACCACTAACTATAAACCTACGACTAATCCTATCTCTTATCCTAACCCTCACCCTTAACCTAAACTTCACACTAACCCTAAGCCTACCCTAACCTTAACATAAACCCTAATCCTAACCCGAACCCTAAAACTAACCTGAACACTAACCTGAACACAAACCCAAACTGTAGCCCTAACCCAAAAAATAACCCTCACCCTATCCTAAACTTCATCCAAACCCTAACCCTAACCTTAACCCTAAACCTATACCAAACCCAAAACCTAACCCTAAACCTATCTCTAACCTTAATGCTAGTCCACAAGAACCCTGAATCTAACTCATACAATAGCCCTCTGAACCTAACCCTAAACCGAATCCTAATCCTAATCCTAACCCTAGACCTAATCCTAACCCTAACCCTAACTCTAACCTCGACCCTAAATAGAACACTAACTCTAACCCTAAACCTGAACCTAAACCTAAATCTTCCCCTACACCTAACCCTAACCCTAACTCTAACTCTAACCCTAATCGTAATACTTACACTAAACTCTGACCTAACTGTAAAACTAATCCCCAACCTAACCCTAATGCTATCCCTAACCCTAACCCTAACACTGACCTGCACCCCTAAGCCCTAACAATAACCGTAACCAAACCCTAACCCCTTACACCAAAGCCTAACCCAAACCTTAACCCAAAATTTCACCCTAACTCTAACACTAACCCTAAACCTAATCATAAACCTAACCCTAACCCTAAACCAAACCTAACCATGACCCAAACCACAATGCCTAACCAGAATCCTCACCCAAATCCTAACCCTAAACTACACCTCTAACCCCTAACACTTTACCATAACCATAATCCTAACCCTACCCAACCCTCACCCTAAATCTAACCCTCACCCCAACCACAATGCCTAACACAAACCGGAACCCTCACCCTAACCGTAACACTAAACTTAACCCTGACCTAAAATCTAACCCTAACCCTAAAACTAAACAGAACCCGTAAACTTAACCCTAAACATAACCTTAACACTAACCTGAAAGCTAACCTAAACCTTAGCCATAACACTAACCCTAACCCTCACCCTATTTGAAACTTCACGCTATCCCTAACCTAAAGCAAACACTACCTATAAGCTTAACCCTACCCCTAAACCTAACCCTAACCTTAACCTTGGCGCACCTGGAACCCTAAACCTAACCCTTAAAATAACTCTGACCCTAACCCTCAACCTAAACCTAATACTAATCCTAACCCTGACCCTAACCCTAACCTTACCTTTACCCTAACTTTAACCCTACCATAAACTTAAACCTAACCCTAACCCTAACCGTAACACTTGCACAAAACCTCACCTTGACTCTAAATCTTACCCTAACCCTAAACTTATCCTAAATATAACCCTACCCTAAACCTAACTGAAACACTAACCCCTAACCCTAAGTCTAACACTAATCCTTAGCCTAACCTAAACTTAACCCTAAACCTAACCCTAACCACTTTCCCTAACTCTAACCCTAACCCTAACCCGAACCCTCACTCTTAACCAAAATTTCACCCGAAACATAACCTAAACCTACCCCTAACTTCATTCAAACTCTAATCCTAACCAAAACTAAAACTAACCCAACACCTAACTCGACCCCTAACACTAATCCTAAACCTAACCCCTACCCTGACCTTAACCTGAACCCTAACCCCTAACCCTAACCCTCACACTTAGCATAAACTTCATCCTAACCCTAACACTAAACATAACACTAAATCTCCCCCTAACCCTGACCCTAACCCTAATCCTAACCATAAACCTAACCCTAACCCGAAACTTAACCCTAACCCTGACCCTAACTCTTGCTCTAACCCTAATCCTAATGCTAAAACTTACCCTAAACTCTCAGGTTAAATGAAAACCTAGCACTAGCCCTCACCGTAACTTCTAAACCTAACCCCAACCCTTAACCTAACCCTACCTCTAACGTTAACCTAGCCCAAACCCTAACCATGACTTAACCCTAACACTTACCCTAAACCAAACCTCAATCTAACCTCAATTCTATACCTAATCCTAACCTTAAACCTAAAACTAAACCCTAAACCGTAACCCTAACCCTAACCCTAACCCTAAGCTCAACCCTCCCCCTTAACTTCAACTTCACCCTAACCCTAACCCTAAACTGAACCCTCACCCTAAATCTAACCCTAAACCAGACCCTAACCTTAACCCAAACACCTAACCCTAACGCTAACTCTAACACATCCTTAACCTAAACTTCACCCTAAACCTAGCCTAACCTTAACCCTAAAACTGAACCTAACCCTAAACTATCCCCTCACTCTAGCACTAACTCTAAACCTAACCCTAACCGAAATACCCTAAAACATCAGCTTCACTGAAAACCTAACACTAACCCTCACACGAACCCCTAACCCTTTCCCTAAACCTAACCCTATCCCTAATACTAAGCCTAGCCCTGACTTAAACAGAACCCTTATCCTAAGCCTAAACTTAACCCGAACCTTAACTCTATACTAACCCTAACACTAAACCTAACAATAACCCTAAACCTGACCCTCACCCTATGCCTAAACCCTAGCACTCACTCTAACTGTAAGCCGAACCCTAACCCTAACCTAGCCCTACCCTTTACCATAAACCTAGCCTTAACCCTAACCTTACCCCTACCCTGACCCTGAGCCTAAGCCTAAGCCTAACCCTAACACTAATCTTAACCCTAACTCTAACCTTAACCCTAAACCTTACCCTAACCCTCACTCTTAACTGAAACTTCACCCTAACCCTAACCCTAACTCTAACTCTAACCCTAACCCTAACACTTACCCTAAACCCTCACCTGAACTGTAAACCTAACCCGAACTCTCACACTAACCCCTAACCGTATCCCCAACCCTAAACCTAATGCTATCCCTAAACTTATCCCTGACCCTAACCCTAAAACAAACAGTAACCCTAATCTAACCCTAACCCTAACATTAACCTAAACTTAACCCTACCCTAACCATAAACCTAAACCTAACACCCTAAACCTAACCTCTACCACTAACTATAAACCTACGACTAATCCTATCTCTTATCCTAACCCTCACCCTTAACCTAAACTTCACACTAACCCTAAGCCTACCCCTAACCTTAAACATAAACCCTAATCCTAACCCGAACCCTAAAACTAACCTGAACACTAACCTGAACACAAACCCAAACTGTAGCCCTAACCCAAAAAATAACCCTCACCCTATCCTAAACTTCATCCAAACCCTAACCCTAACCTTAACCCTAAACCTATACCAAACCCAAAACCTAACCCTAAACCTATCTCTAACCTTAATGCTAGTCCACAAGAACCCTGAATCTAACTCATACAATAGCCCTGAACCTAACCCTAAACCGAATCCTAATCCTAATCCTAACCCTAGACCTAATCCTAACCCTAACCCTAACTCTAACCTCGACCCTAAATAGAACACTAACTCTAACCCTAAACCTGAACCTAAACCTAAATCTTCCCCTACACCTAACCCTACCCTAACTCTAACTCTAACCCTAATCGTAATACTTACACTAAACTCTGACCTTAACTGTAAAACTAATCCCCAACCCTAACCCTAATGCTATCCCTAACCCTAACCCTAACACTGACCTGCACCCCTAAGCCCTAACAATAACCGTAACCAAACCCTAACCCCTTACACCAAAGCCTAACCCAAACCTTAACCCAAAATTTCACCCTAACTCTAACACTAACCCTAAACCTAATCATAAACCTAACCCTAACCCTAAACCAAACCTAACCATGACCCAAACCACAATGCCTAACCAGAATCCTCACCCAAATCCTAACCCTAAACTACACCTCTAACCCTAACACTTTACCATAACCATAATCCTAACCCTACCCAACCCTCACCCTAAATCTAACCCTCACCCCAACCACAATGCCTAACACAAACCGGAACCCTCACCCTAACCGTAACACTAAACTTAACCCTGACCTAAAATCTAACCCTAACCTAAAACTAAACAGAACCCGTAAACTTAACCCTAAACATAACCTTAACACTAACCTGAAAGCTAACCTAAACCTTAGCCATAACACTAACCCTAACCCTCACCCTATTTGAAACTTCACGCTATCCCTAACCTAAAGCAAACACTACCTATAAGCTTAACCCTACCCCTAAACCTAACCCTAACCTTAACCTTGGCGCACCTGGAACCCTAAACCTAACCCTTAAAATAACTCTGACCCTAACCCTCAACCTAAACCTAATACTAATCCTAACCCTGACCCTAACCCTAACCTTACCTTTACCCTAACTTTAACCCTACCATAAACTTAAACCTAACCCTAACCCTAACCGTAACACTTGCACAAAACCCTCACCTTGACTCTAAATCTTACCCTAACCCTAAACTTAATCTAAATATAACCCTACCCTAAACCTAACTGAAACACTAACCCCTAACCCTAAGTCTAACACTAATCCTTAGCCTAAACCTAAACTTAACCCGAAACCTAACCCTAACCACTTTCCCTAACTCTAACCCTAACCCTAACCCGAACCCTCACTCTTACCAAAATTTCACCCGAAACATAACCCTAAACCTACCCTAACTTCAGTCAAACTCTAATCCTAACCAAAACTAAAACTAACCCAACACCTAACTCGACCCCTAACACTAATCCTAAACCTAACCCCTACCCTGACCTTAACCTGAACCCTAACCCCTAACCCTAACCCTCACACTTAGCATAAACTTCATCTAACCCCTAACACTAAACATAACACTAAATCTCCCCCTAACCCTGACCCTACCCCTAATCCTAACCATAAACCTAACCCTAACCCGAAACTTAACCCTAACCCTGACCCTAACTCTTGCTCTAACCCTAATCCTAATGCTAAAACTTACCCTAAACTCTCAGGTTAAATGAAAACCTAGCACTAGCCCTCACCGTAACTTCTAAACCTAACCCCAACCTTAACCTAACCCTACCTCTAACGGTAACCTAGCCCAAACCCTAACCATGACTTAACCCTAACACTTACCCTAAACCAAACCCTCAATCTAACCTCAATTCTATACCTAATCCTAACCTTAAACCTAAAACTAACCCTAAACCCTAACCCTAACCCTAACCCTAACCCTAAGCTCAACCCTCCCCCTTAACTTCAACTTCACCCTAACCCTAACCCTAACTGAACCCTCACCCTAAATCTAACCCTAAACCAGACCCTAACCTTAACCCAAACACCTAACCCTAACGCTAACTCTAACACATCCTTAACCTAAACTTCACCCTAAACCTAGCCTAACCTTAACCCTAAAACTGAACCTAACCCTAAACTATCCCCTCACTCTAGCACTAACTCTAAACCTAACCCTAACCGAAATACCCTAAAACATCAGCTTCACTGAAAACCTAACAATAACCCTCACACGAACCCCTAACCCTTTCCCTAAACCTAACCCTATCCCTAATACTAAGCCTAGCCCTGACTTAAACAGAACCCTTATCCTAAGCCTAAACTTAACCCGAACCTTAACTCTATACTAACCCTAACACTAAACCTAACAATAACCCTAAACCTGACCCTCACCCTATGCCTAAACCCTAGCACTCACTCTAACTGTAAGCCGAACCCTAACCCTAACCTAGCCCTACCCTTTACCATAAACCTAGCCTTAACCCTAACCTTACCCCTACCCTGACCCTGAGCCTAAGCCTAAGCCTAACCCTAACACTAATCTTAACCCTAACTCTAACCTTAACCCTAAACCTTACCCTAACCCTCACTCTTAACTGAAACTTCACCCTAACCCTAACCCTAACTCTAACTCTAACCCTAACCCTAACACTTACCCTAAACCCTCACCTGAACTGTAAACCTAACCCTAACTCTCACACTAACCCCTAACCGAATCCCCAACCCTAAACCTAATGCTATCCCTAAACTTATCCCTGACCCTAACCCTAAAACAAACAGTAACCCTAATCTAACCCTAACCCTAACATTAACCTAAACTTAACCCTACCCTAACCATAAACCTAAACCTAACACCCTAAACCTAACCTCTACCACTAACTATAAACCTACGACTAATCCTATCTCTTATCCTAACCCTCACCCTTAACCTAAACTTCACACTAACCCTAAGCCTACCCCTAACCTTAAACATAAACCCTAATCCTAACCCGAACCCTAAAACTAACCTGAACACTAACCTGAACACAAACCCAAACTGTAGCCCTAACCCAAAAAATAACCCTAACCCTATCCTAAACTTCATCCAAACCCTAACCCTAACCTTAACCCTAAACCTATACCAAACCCAAAACCTAACCCTAAACCTATCTCTAACCTTAATGCTAGTCCACAAGAACCCTGAATCTAACTCATACAATAGCCCTGAACCTAACCCTAAACCGAATCCTAATCCTAATCCTAACCCTAGACCTAATCCTAACCCTAACCCTAACTCTAACCTCGACCCTAAATAGAACACTAACTCTAACCCTAAACCTGAACCTAAACCTAAATCTTACCCTACACCTAACCCTAACCCTAACTCTAACTCCAACCCTAATCATAATACTTACACTAAACTCTGACCTTAACTGTAAAACTAATCCCCAACCCTAACCCTAATGCTATCCCTAACCCTAACCCTAACACTGACCTGCACCCCTAAGCCCTAACAATAACCCTAACCCAAAGCCTAACCCAAACCTTAACCCAAAATTTCACCCTAACTCTAACACTAACCCTAAACCTAATCATAAACCTAACCCTAACCCTAAACCAAACCTAACCATGACCCAAACCACAATGCCTAACCAGAATCCTCACCCAAATCCTAACCCTAAACTACACCTCTAACCCCTAAAACCTTACCATAACCATAATCCTAACCCTACCCAACCCTCACCCTAAATCTAACCCTCACCCCAACCACAATGCCTAACACAAACCGGAACCCTCACCCTAACCGTAACACTAAACTTAACCCTGACCTAAAATCTAACCCTAACCCTAAAACTAAACAGAACCCGTAAACTTAACCCTAAACATAACCTTAACACTAACCTGAAAGCTAACCTAAACCTTAGCCATAACACTAACCCTAACCCTCACCCTATTTGAAACTTCACGCTATCCCTAACCTAAAGCAAACACTACCTATAAGCTTAACCCTACCCCTAAACCTAACCCTAACCTTAACCTTGGCGCACCTGGAACCCTAAACCTAACCCTTAAAATAACTCTGACCCTAACCCTCAACCTAAACCTAATACTAATCCTAACCCTGACCCTAACCCTAACCTTACCTTTACCCTAACTTTAACCCTACCATAAACTTAAACCTAACCCTAACCCTAACCGTAACACTTGCACAAAACCCTCACCTTAACTGTAAACGTAACTCTAAATCTTACCCTAACCCTAAACTTAATCCTAAATATAACCCTACCCTAAACCTAACTGAAACACTAACCCCTAACCCTAAGTCTAACACTAATCCTTAGCCTAAACCTAAACTTAACCCGAAACCTAACCCTAACCACTTTCCCTAACTCTAACCCTAACCCTAACCCGAACCCTCACTCTTAACCAAAATTTCACCCGAAACATAACCCTAAACCTACCCTAACTTCATTCAAACTCTAATCCTAACCAAAACTAAAACTAACCCAACACCTAACTCGACCCCTAACACTAATCCTAAACCTAACCCCTACCCTGACCTTAACCTGAACCCTAACCCCTAACCCTAACCCTCACACTTAGCATAAACTTCATCCTAACCCTAACACTAAACATAACACTAAATCTCCCCCTAACCCTGACCCTACCCCTAATCCTAACCATAAACCTAACCCTAACCCGAAACTTAACCCTAACCCTGACCCTAACTCTTACTCTAACCCTAATCCTAATGCTAAAACTTACCCTAAACTCTCAGGTTAAATGAAAACCTAGCACTAGCCCTCACCGTAACTTCTAAACCTAACCCCAACCCTTAACCTAACCCTACCTCTAACGTTAACCTAGCCCAAACCCTAACCATGACTTAACCCTAACACTTACCCTAAACCAAACCCTCAATCTAACCTCAATTCTATACCTAATCCTAACCTTAAACCTAAAACTAAACCCTAAACCCTAACCCTAACCCTAAGCTCAACCCTCCCCCTTAACTTCAACTTCACCCTAACCCTAACCCTAAACTGAACCCTCACCCTAAATCTAACCCTAAACCAGACCCTAACCTTAACCCAAACACCTAACCCTAACGCTAACTCTAACACATCCTTAACCTAAACTTCACCCTAAACCTAGCCTAACCTTAACCCTAAAACTGAACCTAACCCTAAACTATCCCCTCACTCTAGCACTAACTCTAAACCTAACCCTAACCGAAATACCCTAAAACATCAGCTTCACTGAAAACCTAACAATAACCCTCACACGAACCCCTAACCCTTTCCCTAAACCTAACCCTATCCCTAATACTAAGCCTAGCCCTGACTTAAACAGAACCCTTATCCTAAGCCTAAACTTAACCCGAACCTTAACTCTATACTAACCCTAACACTAAACCTAACAATAACCCTAAACCTGACCCTCACCCTATGCCTAAACCCTAGCACTCACTCTAACTGTAAGCCGAACCCTAACCCTAACCTAGCCCTACCCTTTACCATAAACCTAGCCTTAACCCTAACCTTACCCCTACCCTGACCCTGAGCCTAAGCCTAAGCCTAACCCTAACACTAATCTTAACCCTAACTCTAACCTTAACCCTAAACCTTACCCTAACCCTCACTCTTAACTGAAACTTCACCCTAACCCTAACCCTAACTCTAACTCTAACCCTAACCCTAACACTTACCCTAAACCCTCACCTGAACTGTAAACCTAACCCGAACTCTCACACTAACCCCTAACCGTATCCCCAACCCTAAACCTAATGCTATCCCTAAACTTATCCCTGACCCTAACCCTAAAACAAACAGTAACCCTAATCTAACCCTAACCCTAACATTAACCTAAACTTAACCCTACCCTAACCATAAACCTAAACCTAACACCCTAAACCTAACCTCTACCACTAACTATAAACCTACGACTAATCCTATCTCTTATCCTAACCCTCACCCTTAACCTAAACTTCACACTAACCCTAAGCCTACCCCTAACCTTAAACATAAACCCTAATCCTAACCCGAACCCTAAAACTAACCTGAACACTAACCTGAACACAAACCCAAACTGTAGCCCTAACCCAAAAAATAACCCTCACCCTATCCTAAACTTCATCCAAACCCTAACCCTAACCTTAACCCTAAACCTATACCAAACCCAAAACCTAACCCTAAACCTATCTCTAACCTTAATGCTAGTCCACAAGAACCCTGAATCTAACTCATACAATAGCCCTGAACCTAACCCTAAACCGAATCCTAATCCTAATCCTAACCCTAGACCTAATCCTAACCCTAACCCTAACTCTAACCTCGACCCTAAATAGAACACTAACTCTAACCCTAAACCTGAACCTAAACCTAAATCTTACCCTACACCTAACCCTAACCCTAACTCTAACTCTAACCCTAATCGTAATACTTACACTAAACTCTGACCTTAACTGTAAAACTAATCCCCAACCCTAACCCTAATGCTATCCCTAACCCTAACCCTAACACTGACCTGCACCCCTAAGCCCTAACAATAACCGTAACCCAAACCCTAACCCCTTACACCAAAGCCTAACCCAAACCTTAACCCAAAATTTCACCCTAACTCTAACACTAACCCTAAACCTAATCATAAACCTAACCCTAACCCTAAACCAAACCTAACCATGACCCAAACCACAATGCCTAACCAGAATCCTCACCCAAATCCTAACCCTAAACTACACCTCTAACCCCTAACACTTTACCATAACCATAATCCTAACCCTACCCAACCCTCACCCTAAATCTAACCCTCACCCCAACCACAATGCCTAACACAAACCGGAACCCTCACCCTAACCGTAACACTAAACTTAACCCTGACCTAAAATCTAACCCTAACCCTAAAACTAAACAGAACCCGTAAACTTAACCCTAAACATAACCTTAACACTAACCTGAAAGCTAACCTAAACCTTAGCCATAACACTAACCCTAACCCTCACCCTATTTGAAACTTCACGCTATCCCTAACCTAAAGCAAACACTACCTATAAGCTTAACCCTACCCCTAAACCTAACCCTAACCTTAACCTTGGCGCACCTGGAACCCTAAACCTAACCCTTAAAATAACTCTGACCCTAACCCTCAACCTAAACCTAATACTAATCCTAACCCTGACCCTAACCCTAACCTTACCTTTACCCTAACTTTAACCCTACCATAAACTTAAACCTAACCCTAACCCTAACCGTAACACTTGCACAAAACCCTCACCTTGACTCTAAATCTTACCCTAACCCTAAACTTAATCCTAAATATAACCCTACCCTAAACCTAACTGAAACACTAACCCCTAACCCTAAGTCTAACACTAATCCTTAGCCTAAACCTAAACTTAACCCGAAACCTAACCCTAACCACTTTCCCTAACTCTAACCCTAACCCTAACCCGAACCCTCACTCTTAACCAAAATTTCACCCGAAACATAACCCTAAACCTACCCTAACTTCATTCAAACTCTAATCCTAACCAAAACTAAAACTAACCCAACACCTAACTCGACCCCTAACACTAATCCTAAACCTAACCCCTACCCTGACCTTAACCTGAACCCTAACCCCTAACCCTAACCCTCACACTTAGCATAAACTTCATCCTAACCCTAACACTAAACATAACACTAAATCTCCCCCTAACCCTGACCCTACCCCTAATCCTAACCATAAACCTAACCCTAACCCGAAACTTAACCCTAACCCTGACCCTAACTCTTGCTCTAACCCTAATCCTAATGCTAAAACTTACCCTAAACTCTCAGGTTAAATGAAAACCTAGCACTAGCCCTCACCGTAACTTCTAAACCTAACCCCAACCCTTAACCTAACCCTACCTCTAACGTTAACCTAGCCCAAACCCTAACCATGACTTAACCCTAACACTTAGCCTAAACCAAACCCTCAATCTAACCTCAATTCTATACCTAATCCTAACCTTAAACCTAAAACTAAACCCTAAACCCTAACCCTAACCCTAACCCTAACCCTAAGCTCAACCCTCCCCCTTAACTTCAACTTCACCCTAACCCTAACCCTAAACTGAACCCTCACCCTAAATCTAACCCTAAACCAGACCCTAACCTTAACCCAAACACCTAACCCTAACGCTAACTCTAACACATCCTTAACCTAAACTTCACCCTAAACCTAGCCTAACCTTAACCCTAAAACTGAACCTAACCCTAAACTATCCCCTCACTCTAGCACTAACTCTAAACCTAACCCTAACCGAAATACCCTAAAACATCAGCTTCACTGAAAACCTAACAATAACCCTCACACGAACCCCTAACCCTTTCCCTAAACCTAACCCTATCCCTAATACTAAGCCTAGCCCTGACTTAAACAGAACCCTTATCCTAAGCCTAAACTTAACCCGAACCTTAACTCTATACTAACCCTAACACTAAACCTAACAATAACCCTAAACCTGACCCTCACCCTATGCCTAAACCCTAGCACTCACTCTAACTGTAAGCCGAACCCTAACCCTAACCTAGCCCTACCCTTTACCATAAACCTAGCCTTAACCCTAACCTTACCCCTACCCTGACCCTGAGCCTAAGCCTAAGCCTAACCCTAACACTAATCTTAACCCTAACTCTAACCTTAACCCTAAACCTTACCCTAACCCTCACTCTTAACTGAAACTTCACCCTAACCCTAACCCTAACTCTAACTCTAACCCTAACCCTAACACTTACCCTAAACCCTCACCTGAACTGTAAACCTAACCCTAACTCTCACACTAACCCCTAACCGAATCCCCAACCCTAAACCTAATGCTATCCCTAAACTTATCCCTGACCCTAACCCTAAAACAAACAGTAACCCTAATCTAACCCTAACCCTAACATTAACCTAAACTTAACCCTACCCTAACCATAAACCTAAACCTAACACCCGAAACCTAACCTCTACCACTAACTATAAACCTACGACTAATCCTATCTCTTATCCTAACCCTCACCCTTAACCTAAACTTCACACTAACCCTAAGCCTACCCCTAACCTTAAACATAAACCCTAATCCTAACCCGAACCCTAAAACTAACCTGAACACTAACCTGAACACAAACCCAAACTGTAGCCCTAACCCAAAAAATAACCCTCACCCTATCCTAAACTTCATCCAAACCCTAACCCTAACCTTAACCCTAAACCTATACCAAACCCAAAACCTAACCCTAAACCTATCTCTAACCTTAATGCTAGTCCACAAGAACCCTGAATCTAACTCATACAATAGCCCTGAACCTAACCCTAAACCGAATCCTAATCCTAATCCTAACCCTAGACCTAATCCTAACCCTAACCCTAACTCTAACCTCGACCCTAAATAGAACACTAACTCTAACCCTAAACCTGAACCTAAACCTAAATCTTACCCTACACCTAACCCTAACCCTAACTCTAACTCCAACCCTAATCATAATACTTACACTAAACTCTGACCTTAACTGTAAAACTAATCCCCAACCCTAACCCTAATGCTATCCCTAACCCTAACCCTAACACTGACCTGCACCCCTAAGCCCTAACAATAACCCTAACCCAAACCCTAACCCCTTACACCAAAGCCTAACCCAAACCTTAACCCAAAATTTCACCCTAACTCTAACACTAACCCTAAACCTAATCATAAACCTAACCCTAACCCTAAACCAAACCTAACCATGACCCAAACCACAATGCCTAACCAGAATCCTCACCCAAATCCTAACCCTAAACTACACCTCTAACCCCTAAAACCTTACCATAACCATAATCCTAACCCTACCCAACCCTCACCCTAAATCTAACCCTCACCCCAACCACAATGCCTAACACAAACCGGAACCCTCACCCTAACCGTAACACTAAACTTAACCCTGACCTAAAATCTAACCCTAACCCTAAAACTAAACAGAACCCGTAAACTTAACCCTAAACATAACCTTAACACTAACCTGAAAGCTAACCTAAACCTTAGCCATAACACTAACCCTAACCCTCACCCTATTTGAAACTTCACGCTATCCCTAACCTAAAGCAAACACTACCTATAAGCTTAACCCTACCCCTAAACCTAACCCTAACCTTAACCTTGGCGCACCTGGAACCCTAAACCTAACCCTTAAAATAACTCTGACCCTAACCCTCAACCTAAACCTAATACTAATCCTAACCCTGACCCTAACCCTAACCTTACCTTTACCCTAACTTTAACCCTACCATAAACTTAAACCTAACCCTAACCCTAACCGTAACACTTGCACAAAACCCTCACCTTAACTGTAAACGTAACTCTAAATCTTACCCTAACCCTAAACTTAATCCTAAATATAACCCTACCCTAAACCTAACTGAAACACTAACCCCTAACCCTAAGTCTAACACTAATCCTTAGCCTAAACCTAAACTTAACCCGAAACCTAACCCTAACCACTTTCCCTAACTCTAACCCTAACCCTAACCCGAACCCTCACTCTTAACCAAAATTTCACCCGAAACATAACCCTAAACCTACCCTAACTTCATTCAAACTCTAATCCTAACCAAAACTAAAACTAACCCAACACCTAACTCGACCCCTAACACTAATCCTAAACCTAACCCCTACCCTGACCTTAACCTGAACCCTAACCCCTAACCCTAACCCTCACACTTAGCATAAACTTCATCCTAACCCTAACACTAAACATAACACTAAATCTCCCCCTAACCCTGACCCTACCCCTAATCCTAACCATAAACCTAACCCTAACCCGAAACTTAACCCTAACCCTGACCCTAACTCTTACTCTAACCCTAATCCTAATGCTAAAACTTACCCTAAACTCTCAGGTTAAATGAAAACCTAGCACTAGCCCTCACCGTAACTTCTAAACCTAACCCCAACCCTTAACCTAACCCTACCTCTAACGTTAACCTAGCCCAAACCCTAACCATGACTTAACCCTAACACTTACCCTAAACCAAACCCTCAATCTAACCTCAATTCTATACCTAATCCTAACCTTAAACCTAAAACTAAACCCTAAACCCTAACCCTAACCCTAAGCTCAACCCTCCCCCTTAACTTCAACTTCACCCTAACCCTAACCCTAAACTGAACCCTCACCCTAAATCTAACCCTAAACCAGACCCTAACCTTAACCCAAACACCTAACCCTAACGCTAACTCTAACACATCCTTAACCTAAACTTCACCCTAAACCTAGCCTAACCTTAACCCTAAAACTGAACCTAACCCTAAACTATCCCCTCACTCTAGCACTAACTCTAAACCTAACCCTAACCGAAATACCCTAAAACATCAGCTTCACTGAAAACCTAACAATAACCCTCACACGAACCCCTAACCCTTTCCCTAAACCTAACCCTATCCCTAATACTAAGCCTAGCCCTGACTTAAACAGAACCCTTATCCTAAGCCTAAACTTAACCCGAACCTTAACTCTATACTAACCCTAACACTAAACCTAACAATAACCCTAAACCTGACCCTCACCCTATGCCTAAACCCTAGCACTCACTCTAACTGTAAGCCGAACCCTAACCCTAACCTAGCCCTACCCTTTACCATAAACCTAGCCTTAACCCTAACCTTACCCCTACCCTCACCCTGAGCCTAAGCCTAAGCCTAACCCTAACACTAATCTTAACCCTAACTCTAACCTTAACCCTAAACCTTACCCTAACCCTCACTCTTAACTGAAACTTCACCCTAACCCTAACCCTAACTCTAACTCTAACCCTAACCCTAACACTTACCCTAAACCCTCACCTGAACTGTAAACCTAACCCGAACTCTCACACTAACCCCTAACCGTATCCCCAACCCTAAACCTAATGCTATCCCTAAACTTATCCCTGACCCTAACCCTAAAACAAACAGTAACCCTAATCTAACCCTAACCCTAACATTAACCTAAACTTAACCCTACCCTAACCATAAACCTAAACCTAACACCCTAAACCTAACCTCTACCACTAACTATAAACCTACGACTAATCCTATCTCTTATCCTAACCCTCACCCTTAACCTAAACTTCACACTAACCCTAAGCCTACCCCTAACCTTAAACATAAACCCTAATCCTAACCCGAACCCTAAAACTAACCTGAACACTAACCTGAACACAAACCCAAACTGTAGCCCTAACCCAAAAAATAACCCTCACCCTATCCTAAACTTCATCCAAACCCTAACCCTAACCTTAACCCTAAACCTATACCAAACCCTAAACCTAACCCTAAACCTATCTCTAACCTTAATGCTAGTCCACAAGAACCCTGAATCTAACTCATACAATAGCCCTGAACCTAACCCTAAACCGAATCCTAATCCTAACCCTAGACCTAATCCTAACCCTAACCCTAACTCTAACCTCGACCCTAAATAGAACACTAACTCTAACCCTAAACCTGAACCTAAACCTAAATCTTCCCCTACACCTAACCCTAACCCTAACTCTAACTCCAACCCTAATCATAATACTTACACTAAACTCTGACCTTAACTGTAAAACTAATCCCCAACCCTAACCCTAATGCTATCCCTAACCCTAACCCTAACACTGACCTGCACCCCTAAGCCCTAACAATAACCCTAACCCAAACCCTAACCCCTTACACCAAAGCCTAACCCAAACCTGAACCCAAAATTTCACCCTAACTCTAACACTAACCCTAAACCTAATCATAAACCTAACCCTAACCCTAAACCAAACCTAACCATGACCCAAACCACAATGCCTAACCAGAATCCTCACCCAAATCCTAACCCTAAACTACACCTCTAACCCCTAACACTTTACCATAACCATAATCCTAACCCTACCCAACCCTCACCCTAAATCTAACCCTCACCCCAACCACAATGCCTAACACAAACCGGAACCCTCACCCTAACCGTAACACTAAACTTAACCCTGACCTAAAATCTAACCCTAACCCTAAAACTAAACAGAACCCGTAAACTTAACCCTAAACATAACCTTAACACTAACCTGAAAGCTAACCTAAACCTTAGCCATAACACTAACCCTAACCCTCACCCTATTTGAAACTTCACGCTATCCCTAACCTAAAGCAAACACTACCTATAAGCTTAACCCTACCCCTAAACCTAACCCTAACCTTAACCTTCGCGCACCTGGAACCCTAAACCTAACCCTTAAAATAACTCTGACCCTAACCCTCAACCTAAACCTAATACTAATCCTAACCCTGACCCTAACCCTAACCTTACCTTTACCCTAACTTTAACCCTACCATAAACTTAAACCTAACCCTAACCCTAACTGTAACACTTGCACAAAACCCTCACCTTGACTCTAAATCTTACCCTAACCCTAAACTTAATCCTAAATATAACCCTACCCTAAACCTAACTGAAACACTAACCCCTAACCCTAAGTCTAACACTAATCCTTAGCCTAAACCTAAACTTAACCCTAAACCTAACCCTAACCACTTTCCCTAACTCTAACCCTAACCCTAACCCGAACCCTCACTCTTAACCAAAATTTCACCCGAAACATAACCCTAAACCTACCCTAACTTCATTCAAACTCTAATCCTAACCAAAACTAAAACTAACCCAACACCTAACTCGACCCCTAACACTAATCCTAAACCTAACCCCTACCCTGACCTTAACCTGAACCCTAACCCCTAACCCTAACCCTCACACTTAGCATAAACTTCATCCTAACCCTAACACTAAACATAACACTAAATCTCCCCCTAACCCTGACCCTAACCCTAATCCTAACCATAAACCTAACCCTAACCCGAAACTTAACCCTAACCCTGACCCTAACTCTTGCTCTAACCCTAATCCTAATGCTAAAACTTACCCTAAACTCTCAGGTTAAATGAAAACCTAGCACTAGCCCTCACCGTAACTTCTAAACCTAACCCCAACCCTTAACCTAACCCTACCTCTAACGTTAACCTAGCCCAAACCCTAACCATGACTTAACCCTAACACTTACCCTAAACCAAACCCTCAATCTAACCTCAATTCTATACCTAATCCTAACCTTAAACCTAAAACTAAACCCTAAACCGTAACCCTAACCCTAACCCTAACCCTAAGCTCAACCCTCCCCCTTAACTTCAACTTCACCCTAACCCTAACCCTAAACTGAACCCTCACCCTAAATCTAACCCTAAACCAGACCCTAACCTTAACCCAAACACCTAACCCTAACGCTAACTCTAACACATCCTTAACCTAAACTTCACCCTAAACCTAGCCTAACCTTAACCCTAAAACTGAACCTAACCCTAAACTATCCCCTCACTCTAGCACTAACTCTAAACCTAACCCTAACCGAAATACCCTAAAACATCAGCTTCACTGAAAACCTAACACTAACCCTCACACGAACCCCTAACCCTTTCCCTAAACCTAACCCTATCCCTAATACTAAGCCTAGCCCTGACTTAAACAGAACCCTTATCCTAAGCCTAAACTTAACCCGAACCTTAACTCTATACTAACCCTAACACTAAACCTAACAATAACCCTAAACCTGACCCTCACCCTATGCCTAAACCCTAGCACTCACTCTAACTGTAAGCCGAACCCTAACCCTAACCTAGCCCTACCCTTTACCATAAACCTAGCCTTAACCCTAACCTTACCCCTACCCTGACCCTGAGCCTAAGCCTAAGCCTAACCCTAACACTAATCTTAACCCTAACTCTAACCTTAACCCTAAACCTTACCCTAACCCTCACTCTTAACTGAAACTTCACCCTAACCCTAACCCTAACTCTAACTCTAACCCTAACCCTAACACTTACCCTAAACCCTCACCTGAACTGTAAACCTAACCCGAACTCTCACACTAACCCCTAACCGTATCCCCAACCCTAAACCTAATGCTATCCCTAAACTTATCCCTGACCCTAACCCTAAAACAAACAGTAACCCTAATCTAACCCTAACCCTAACATTAACCTAAACTTAACCCTACCCTAACCATAAACCTAAACCTAACACCCTAAACCTAACCTCTACCACTAACTATAAACCTACGACTAATCCTATCTCTTATCCTAACCCTCACCCTTAACCTAAACTTCACACTAACCCTAAGCCTACCCCTAACCTTAAACATAAACCCTAATCCTAACCCGAACCCTAAAACTAACCTGAACACTAACCTGAACACAAACCCAAACTGTAGCCCTAACCCAAAAAATAACCCTCACCCTATCCTAAACTTCATCCAAACCCTAACCCTAACCTTAACCCTAAACCTATACCAAACCCAAAACCTAACCCTAAACCTATCTCTAACCTTAATGCTAGTCCACAAGAACCCTGAATCTAACTCATACAATAGCCCTGAACCTAACCCTAAACCGAATCCTAATCCTAATCCTAACCCTAGACCTAATCCTAACCCTAACCCTAACTCTAACCTCGACCCTAAATAGAACACTAACTCTAACCCTAAACCTGAACCTAAACCTAAATCTTACCCTACACCTAACCCTAACCCTAACTCTAACTCTAACCCTAATCGTAATACTTACACTAAACTCTGACCTTAACTGTAAAACTAATCCCCAACCCTAACCCTAATGCTATCCCTAACCCTAACCCTAACACTGACCTGCACCCCTAAGCCCTAACAATAACCGTAACCCAAACCCTAACCCCTTACACCAAAGCCTAACCCAAACCTTAACCCAAAATTTCACCCTAACTCTAACACTAACCCTAAACCTAATCATAAACCTAACCCTAACCCTAAACCAAACCTAACCATGACCCAAACCACAATGCCTAACCAGAATCCTCACCCAAATCCTAACCCTAAACTACACCTCTAACCCCTAACACTTTACCATAACCATAATCCTAACCCTACCCAACCCTCACCCTAAATCTAACCCTCACCCCAACCACAATGCCTAACACAAACCGGAACCCTCACCCTAACCGTAACACTAAACTTAACCCTGACCTAAAATCTAACCCTAACCCTAAAACTAAACAGAACCCGTAAACTTAACCCTAAACATAACCTTAACACTAACCTGAAAGCTAACCTAAACCTTAGCCATAACACTAACCCTAACCCTCACCCTATTTGAAACTTCACGCTATCCCTAACCTAAAGCAAACACTACCTATAAGCTTAACCCTACCCCTAAACCTAACCCTAACCTTAACCTTGGCGCACCTGGAACCCTAAACCTAACCCTTAAAATAACTCTGACCCTAACCCTCAACCTAAACCTAATACTAATCCTAACCCTGACCCTAACCCTAACCTTACCTTTACCCTAACTTTAACCCTACCATAAACTTAAACCTAACCCTAACCCTAACCGTAACACTTGCACAAAACCCTCACCTTGACTCTAAATCTTACCCTAACCCTAAACTTAATCCTAAATATAACCCTACCCTAAACCTAACTGAAACACTAACCCCTAACCCTAAGTCTAACACTAATCCTTAGCCTAAACCTAAACTTAACCCGAAACCTAACCCTAACCACTTTCCCTAACTCTAACCCTAACCCTAACCCGAACCCTCACTCTTAACCAAAATTTCACCCGAAACATAACCCTAAACCTACCCTAACTTCATTCAAACTCTAATCCTAACCAAAACTAAAACTAACCCAACACCTAACTCGACCCCTAACACTAATCCTAAACCTAACCCCTACCCTGACCTTAACCTGAACCCTAACCCCTAACCCTAACCCTCACACTTAGCATAAACTTCATCCTAACCCTAACACTAAACATAACACTAAATCTCCCCCTAACCCTGACCCTACCCCTAATCCTAACCATAAACCTAACCCTAACCCGAAACTTAACCCTAACCCTGACCCTAACTCTTGCTCTAACCCTAATCCTAATGCTAAAACTTACCCTAAACTCTCAGGTTAAATGAAAACCTAGCACTAGCCCTCACCGTAACTTCTAAACCTAACCCCAACCCTTAACCTAACCCTACCTCTAACGTTAACCTAGCCCAAACCCTAACCATGACTTAACCCTAACACTTACCCTAAACCAAACCCTCAATCTAACCTCAATTCTATACCTAATCCTAACCTTAAACCTAAAACTAAACCCTAAACCCTAACCCTAACCCTAACCCTAACCCTAAGCTCAACCCTCCCCCTTAACTTCAACTTCACCCTAACCCTAACCCTAAACTGAACCCTCACCCTAAATCTAACCCTAAACCAGACCCTAACCTTAACCCAAACACCTAACCCTAACGCTAACTCTAACACATCCTTAACCTAAACTTCACCCTAAACCTAGCCTAACCTTAACCCTAAAACTGAACCTAACCCTAAACTATCCCCTCACTCTAGCACTAACTCTAAACCTAACCCTAACCGAAATACCCTAAAACATCAGCTTCACTGAAAACCTAACAATAACCCTCACACGAACCCCTAACCCTTTCCCTAAACCTAACCCTATCCCTAATACTAAGCCTAGCCCTGACTTAAACAGAACCCTTATCCTAAGCCTAAACTTAACCCGAACCTTAACTCTATACTAACCCTAACACTAAACCTAACAATAACCCTAAACCTGACCCTCACCCTATGCCTAAACCCTAGCACTCACTCTAACTGTAAGCCGAACCCTAACCCTAACCTAGCCCTACCCTTTACCATAAACCTAGCCTTAACCCTAACCTTACCCCTACCCTGACCCTGAGCCTAAGCCTAAGCCTAACCCTAACACTAATCTTAACCCTAACTCTAACCTTAACCCTAAACCTTACCCTAACCCTCACTCTTAACTGAAACTTCACCCTAACCCTAACCCTAACTCTAACTCTAACCCTAACCCTAACACTTACCCTAAACCCTCACCTGAACTGTAAACCTAACCCTAACTCTCACACTAACCCCTAACCGAATCCCCAACCCTAAACCTAATGCTATCCCTAAACTTATCCCTGACCCTAACCCTAAAACAAACAGTAACCCTAATCTAACCCTAACCCTAACATTAACCTAAACTTAACCCTACCCTAACCATAAACCTAAACCTAACACCCTAAACCTAACCTCTACCACTAACTATAAACCTACGACTAATCCTATCTCTTATCCTAACCCTCACCCTTAACCTAAACTTCACACTAACCCTAAGCCTACCCCTAACCTTAAACATAAACCCTAATCCTAACCCGAACCCTAAAACTAACCTGAACACTAACCTGAACACAAACCCAAACTGTAGCCCTAACCCAAAAAATAACCCTCACCCTATCCTAAACTTCATCCAAACCCTAACCCTAACCTTAACCCTAAACCTATACCAAACCCAAAACCTAACCCTAAACCTATCTCTAACCTTAATGCTAGTCCACAAGAACCCTGAATCTAACTCATACAATAGCCCTGAACCTAACCCTAAACCGAATCCTAATCCTAATCCTAACCCTAGACCTAATCCTAACCCTAACCCTAACTCTAACCTCGACCCTAAATAGAACACTAACTCTAACCCTAAACCTGAACCTAAACCTAAATCTTACCCTACACCTAACCCTAACCCTAACTCTAACTCCAACCCTAATCATAATACTTACACTAAACTCTGACCTTAACTGTAAAACTAATCCCCAACCCTAACCCTAATGCTATCCCTAACCCTAACCCTAACACTGACCTGCACCCCTAAGCCCTAACAATAACCCTAACCCAAAGCCTAACCCAAACCTTAACCCAAAATTTCACCCTAACTCTAACACTAACCCTAAACCTAATCATAAACCTAACCCTAACCCTAAACCAAACCTAACCATGACCCAAACCACAATGCCTAACCAGAATCCTCACCCAAATCCTAACCCTAAACTACACCTCTAACCCCTAAAACCTTACCATAACCATAATCCTAACCCTACCCAACCCTCACCCTAAATCTAACCCTCACCCCAACCACAATGCCTAACACAAACCGGAACCCTCACCCTAACCGTAACACTAAACTTAACCCTGACCTAAAATCTAACCCTAACCCTAAAACTAAACAGAACCCGTAAACTTAACCCTAAACATAACCTTAACACTAACCTGAAAGCTAACCTAAACCTTAGCCATAACACTAACCCTAACCCTCACCCTATTTGAAACTTCACGCTATCCCTAACCTAAAGCAAACACTACCTATAAGCTTAACCCTACCCCTAAACCTAACCCTAACCTTAACCTTGGCGCACCTGGAACCCTAAACCTAACCCTTAAAATAACTCTGACCCTAACCCTCAACCTAAACCTAATACTAATCCTAACCCTGACCCTAACCCTAACCTTACCTTTACCCTAACTTTAACCCTACCATAAACTTAAACCTAACCCTAACCCTAACCGTAACACTTGCACAAAACCCTCACCTTAACTGTAAACGTAACTCTAAATCTTACCCTAACCCTAAACTTAATCCTAAATATAACCCTACCCTAAACCTAACTGAAACACTAACCCCTAACCCTAAGTCTAACACTAATCCTTAGCCTAAACCTAAACTTAACCCGAAACCTAACCCTAACCACTTTCCCTAACTCTAACCCTAACCCTAACCCGAACCCTCACTCTTAACCAAAATTTCACCCGAAACATAACCCTAAACCTACCCTAACTTCATTCAAACTCTAATCCTAACCAAAACTAAAACTAACCCAACACCTAACTCGACCCCTAACACTAATCCTAAACCTAACCCCTACCCTGACCTTAACCTGAACCCTAACCCCTAACCCTAACCCTCACACTTAGCATAAACTTCATCCTAACCCTAACACTAAACATAACACTAAATCTCCCCCTAACCCTGACCCTACCCCTAATCCTAACCATAAACCTAACCCTAACCCGAAACTTAACCCTAACCCTGACCCTAACTCTTACTCTAACCCTAATCCTAATGCTAAAACTTACCCTAAACTCTCAGGTTAAATGAAAACCTAGCACTAGCCCTCACCGTAACTTCTAAACCTAACCCCAACCCTTAACCTAACCCTACCTCTAACGTTAACCTAGCCCAAACCCTAACCATGACTTAACCCTAACACTTACCCTAAACCAAACCCTCAATCTAACCTCAATTCTATACCTAATCCTAACCTTAAACCTAAAACTAAACCCTAAACCCTAACCCTAACCCTAAGCTCAACCCTCCCCCTTAACTTCAACTTCACCCTAACCCTAACCCTAAACTGAACCCTCACCCTAAATCTAACCCTAAACCAGACCCTAACCTTAACCCAAACACCTAACCCTAACGCTAACTCTAACACATCCTTAACCTAAACTTCACCCTAAACCTAGCCTAACCTTAACCCTAAAACTGAACCTAACCCTAAACTATCCCCTCACTCTAGCACTAACTCTAAACCTAACCCTAACCGAAATACCCTAAAACATCAGCTTCACTGAAAACCTAACAATAACCCTCACACGAACCCCTAACCCTTTCCCTAAACCTAACCCTATCCCTAATACTAAGCCTAGCCCTGACTTAAACAGAACCCTTATCCTAAGCCTAAACTTAACCCGAACCTTAACTCTATACTAACCCTAACACTAAACCTAACAATAACCCTAAACCTGACCCTCACCCTATGCCTAAACCCTAGCACTCACTCTAACTGTAAGCCGAACCCTAACCCTAACCTAGCCCTACCCTTTACCATAAACCTAGCCTTAACCCTAACCTTACCCCTACCCTGACCCTGAGCCTAAGCCTAAGCCTAACCCTAACACTAATCTTAACCCTAACTCTAACCTTAACCCTAAACCTTACCCTAACCCTCACTCTTAACTGAAACTTCACCCTAACCCTAACCCTAACTCTAACTCTAACCCTAACCCTAACACTTACCCTAAACCCTCACCTGAACTGTAAACCTAACCCGAACTCTCACACTAACCCCTAACCGTATCCCCAACCCTAAACCTAATGCTATCCCTAAACTTATCCCTGACCCTAACCCTAAAACAAACAGTAACCCTAATCTAACCCTAACCCTAACATTAACCTAAACTTAACCCTACCCTAACCATAAACCTAAACCTAACACCCTAAACCTAACCTCTACCACTAACTATAAACCTACGACTAATCCTATCTCTTATCCTAACCCTCACCCTTAACCTAAACTTCACACTAACCCTAAGCCTACCCCTAACCTTAAACATAAACCCTAATCCTAACCCGAACCCTAAAACTAACCTGAACACTAACCTGAACACAAACCCAAACTGTAGCCCTAACCCAAAAAATAACCCTCACCCTATCCTAAACTTCATCCAAACCCTAACCTTAACCTTAACCCTAAACCTATACCAAACCCAAAACCTAACCCTAAACCTATCTCTAACCTTAATGCTAGTCCACAAGAACCCTGAATCTAACTCATACAATAGCCCTGAACCTAACCCTAAACCGAATCCTAATCCTAATCCTAACCCTAGACCTAATCCTAACCCTAACCCTAACTCTAACCTCGACCCTAAATAGAACACTAACTCTAACCCTAAACCTGAACCTAAACCTAAATCTTCCCCTACACCTAACCCTAACCCTAACTCTAACTCTAACCCTAATCGTAATACTTACACTAAACTCTGACCTTAACTGTAAAACTAATCCCCAACCCTAACCCTAATGCTATCCCTAACCCTAACCCTAACACTGACCTGCACCCCTAAGCCCTAACAATAACCGTAACCCAAACCCTAACCCCTTACACCAAAGCCTAACCCAAACCTTAACCCAAAATTTCACCCTAACTCTAACACTAACCCTAAACCTAATCATAAACCTAACCCTAACCCTAAACCAAACCTAACCATGACCCAAACCACAATGCCTAACCAGAATCCTCACCCAAATCCTAACCCTAAACTACACCTCTAACCCCTAACACTTTACCATAACCATAATCCTAACCCTACCCAACCCTCACCCTAAATCTAACCCTCACCCCAACCACAATGCCTAACACAAACCGGAACCCTCACCCTAACCGTAACACTAAACTTAACCCTGACCTAAAATCTAACCCTAACCCTAAAACTAAACAGAACCCGTAAACTTAACCCTAAACATAACCTTAACACTAACCTGAAAGCTAACCTAAACCTTAGCCATAACACTAACCCTAACCCTCACCCTATTTGAAACTTCACGCTATCCCTAACCTAAAGCAAACACTACCTATAAGCTTAACCCTACCCCTAAACCTAACCCTAACCTTAACCTTGGCGCACCTGGAACCCTAAACCTAACCCTTAAAATAACTCTGACCCTAACCCTCAACCTAAACCTAATACTAATCCTAACCCTGACCCTAACCCTAACCTTACCTTTACCCTAACTTTAACCCTACCATAAACTTAAACCTAACCCTAACCCTAACCGTAACACTTGCACAAAACCCTCACCTTGACTCTAAATCTTACCCTAACCCTAAACTTAATCCTAAATATAACCCTACCCTAAACCTAACTGAAACACTAACCCCTAACCCTAAGTCTAACACTAATCCTTAGCCTAAACCTAAACTTAACCCGAAACCTAACCCTAACCACTTTCCCTAACTCTAACCCTAACCCTAACCCGAACCCTCACTCTTAACCAAAATTTCACCCGAAACATAACCCTAAACCTACCCTAACTTCATTCAAACTCTAATCCTAACCAAAACTAAAACTAACCCAACACCTAACTCGACCCCTAACACTAATCCTAAACCTAACCCCTACCCTGACCTTAACCTGAACCCTAACCCCTAACCCTAACCCTCACACTTAGCATAAACTTCATCCTAACCCTAACACTAAACATAACACTAAATCTCCCCCTAACCCTGACCCTACCCCTAATCCTAACCATAAACCTAACCCTAACCCGAAACTTAACCCTAACCCTGACCCTAACTCTTGCTCTAACCCTAATCCTAATGCTAAAACTTACCCTAAACTCTCAGGTTAAATGAAAACCTAGCACTAGCCCTCACCGTAACTTCTAAACCTAACCCCAACCCTTAACCTAACCCTACCTCTAACGTTAACCTAGCCCAAACCCTAACCATGACTTAACCCTAACACTTACCCTAAACCAAACCCTCAATCTAACCTCAATTCTATACCTAATCCTAACCTTAAACCTAAAACTAAACCCTAAACCCTAACGCTAACCCTAACCCTAACCCTAAGCTCAACCCTCCCCCTTAACTTCAACTTCACCCTAACCCTAACCCTAAACTGAACCCTCACCCTAAATCTAACCCTAAACCAGACCCTAACCTTAACCCAAACACCTAACCCTAACGCTAACTCTAACACATCCTTAACCTAAACTTCACCCTAAACCTAGCCTAACCTTAACCCTAAAACTGAACCTAACCCTAAACTATCCCCTCACTCTAGCACTAACTCTAAACCTAACCCTAACCGAAATACCCTAAAACATCAGCTTCACTGAAAACCTAACAATAACCCTCACACGAACCCCTAACCCTTTCCCTAAACCTAACCCTATCCCTAATACTAAGCCTAGCCCTGACTTAAACAGAACCCTTATCCTAAGCCTAAACTTAACCCGAACCTTAACTCTATACTAACCCTAACACTAAACCTAACAATAACCCTAAACCTGACCCTCACCCTATGCCTAAACCCTAGCACTCACTCTAACTGTAAGCCGAACCCTAACCCTAACCTAGCCCTACCCTTTACCATAAACCTAGCCTTAACCCTAACCTTACCCCTACCCTGACCCTGAGCCTAAGCCTAAGCCTAACCCTAACACTAATCTTAACCCTAACTCTAACCTTAACCCTAAACCTTACCCTAACCCTCACTCTTAACTGAAACTTCACCCTAACCCTAACCCTAACTCTAACTCTAACCCTAACCCTAACACTTACCCTAAACCCTCACCTGAACTGTAAACCTAACCCTAACTCTCACACTAACCCCTAACCGAATCCCCAACCCTAAACCTAATGCTATCCCTAAACTTATCCCTGACCCTAACCCTAAAACAAACAGTAACCCTAATCTAACCCTAACCCTAACATTAACCTAAACTTAACCCTACCCTAACCATAAACCTAAACCTAACACCCGAAACCTAACCTCTACCACTAACTATAAACCTACGACTAATCCTATCTCTTATCCTAACCCTCACCCTTAACCTAAACTTCACACTAACCCTAAGCCTACCCCTAACCTTAAACATAAACCCTAATCCTAACCCGAACCCTAAAACTAACCTGAACACTAACCTGAACACAAACCCAAACTGTAGCCCTAACCCAAAAAATAACCCTCACCCTATCCTAAACTTCATCCAAACCCTAACCCTAACCTTAACCCTAAACCTATACCAAACCCAAAACCTAACCCTAAACCTATCTCTAACCTTAATGCTAGTCCACAAGAACCCTGAATCTAACTCATACAATAGCCCTGAACCTAACCCTAAACCGAATCCTAATCCTAATCCTAACCCTAGACCTAATCCTAACCCTAACCCTAACTCTAACCTCGACCCTAAATAGAACACTAACTCTAACCCTAAACCTGAACCTAAACCTAAATCTTACCCTACACCTAACCCTAACCCTAACTCTAACTCCAACCCTAATCATAATACTTACACTAAACTCTGACCTTAACTGTAAAACTAATCCCCAACCCTAACCCTAATGCTATCCCTAACCCTAACCCTAACACTGACCTGCACCCCTAAGCCCTAACAATAACCCTAACCCAAACCCTAACCCCTTACACCAAAGCCTAACCCAAACCTTAACCCAAAATTTCACCCTAACTCTAACACTAACCCTAAACCTAATCATAAACCTAACCCTAACCCTAAACCAAACCTAACCATGACCCAAACCACAATGCCTAACCAGAATCCTCACCCAAATCCTAACCCTAAACTACACCTCTAACCCCTAAAACCTTACCATAACCATAATCCTAACCCTACCCAACCCTCACCCTAAATCTAACCCTCACCCCAACCACAATGCCTAACACAAACCGGAACCCTCACCCTAACCGTAACACTAAACTTAACCCTGACCTAAAATCTAACCCTAACCCTAAAACTAAACAGAACCCGTAAACTTAACCCTAAACATAACCTTAACACTAACCTGAAAGCTAACCTAAACCTTAGCCATAACACTAACCCTAACCCTCACCCTATTTGAAACTTCACGCTATCCCTAACCTAAAGCAAACACTACCTATAAGCTTAACCCTACCCCTAAACCTAACCCTAACCTTAACCTTGGCGCACCTGGAACCCTAAACCTAACCCTTAAAATAACTCTGACCCTAACCCTCAACCTAAACCTAATACTAATCCTAACCCTGACCCTAACCCTAACCTTACCTTTACCCTAACTTTAACCCTACCATAAACTTAAACCTAACCCTAACCCTAACCGTAACACTTGCACAAAACCCTCACCTTAACTGTAAACGTAACTCTAAATCTTACCCTAACCCTAAACTTAATCCTAAATATAACCCTACCCTAAACCTAACTGAAACACTAACCCCTAACCCTAAGTCTAACACTAATCCTTAGCCTAAACCTAAACTTAACCCGAAACCTAACCCTAACCACTTTCCCTAACTCTAACCCTAACCCTAACCCGAACCCTCACTCTTAACCAAAATTTCACCCGAAACATAACCCTAAACCTACCCTAACTTCATTCAAACTCTAATCCTAACCAAAACTAAAACTAACCCAACACCTAACTCGACCCCTAACACTAATCCTAAACCTAACCCCTACCCTGACCTTAACCTGAACCCTAACCCCTAACCCTAACCCTCACACTTAGCATAAACTTCATCCTAACCCTAACACTAAACATAACACTAAATCTCCCCCTAACCCTGACCCTACCCCTAATCCTAACCATAAACCTAACCCTAACCCGAAACTTAACCCTAACCCTGACCCTAACTCTTACTCTAACCCTAATCCTAATGCTAAAACTTACCCTAAACTCTCAGGTTAAATGAAAACCTAGCACTAGCCCTCACCGTAACTTCTAAACCTAACCCCAACCCTTAACCTAACCCTACCTCTAACGTTAACCTAGCCCAAACCCTAACCATGACTTAACCCTAACACTTACCCTAAACCAAACCCTCAATCTAACCTCAATTCTATACCTAATCCTAACCTTAAACCTAAAACTAAACCCTAAACCCTAACCCTAACCCTAAGCTCAACCCTCCCCCTTAACTTCAACTTCACCCTAACCCTAACCCTAAACTGAACCCTCACCCTAAATCTAACCCTAAACCAGACCCTAACCTTAACCCAAACACCTAACCCTAACGCTAACTCTAACACATCCTTAACCTAAACTTCACCCTAAACCTAGCCTAACCTTAACCCTAAAACTGAACCTAACCCTAAACTATCCCCTCACTCTAGCACTAACTCTAAACCTAACCCTAACCGAAATACCCTAAAACATCAGCTTCACTGAAAACCTAACAATAACCCTCACACGAACCCCTAACCCTTTCCCTAAACCTAACCCTATCCCTAATACTAAGCCTAGCCCTGACTTAAACAGAACCCTTATCCTAAGCCTAAACTTAACCCGAACCTTAACTCTATACTAACCCTAACACTAAACCTAACAATAACCCTAAACCTGACCCTCACCCTATGCCTAAACCCTAGCACTCACTCTAACTGTAAGCCGAACCCTAACCCTAACCTAGCCCTACCCTTTACCATAAACCTAGCCTTAACCCTAACCTTACCCCTACCCTCACCCTGAGCCTAAGCCTAAGCCTAACCCTAACACTAATCTTAACCCTAACTCTAACCTTAACCCTAAACCTTACCCTAACCCTCACTCTTAACTGAAACTTCACCCTAACCCTAACCCTAACTCTAACTCTAACCCTAACCCTAACACTTACCCTAAACCCTCACCTGAACTGTAAACCTAACCCGAACTCTCACACTAACCCCTAACCGTATCCCCAACCCTAAACCTAATGCTATCCCTAAACTTATCCCTGACCCTAACCCTAAAACAAACAGTAACCCTAATCTAACCCTAACCCTAACATTAACCTAAACTTAACCCTACCCTAACCATAAACCTAAACCTAACACCCTAAACCTAACCTCTACCACTAACTATAAACCTACGACTAATCCTATCTCTTATCCTAACCCTCACCCTTAACCTAAACTTCACACTAACCCTAAGCCTACCCCTAACCTTAAACATAAACCCTAATCCTAACCCGAACCCTAAAACTAACCTGAACACTAACCTGAACACAAACCCAAACTGTAGCCCTAACCCAAAAAATAACCCTCACCCTATCCTAAACTTCATCCAAACCCTAACCCTAACCTTAACCCTAAACCTATACCAAACCCAAAACCTAACCCTAAACCTATCTCTAACCTTAATGCTAGTCCACAAGAACCCTGAATCTAACTCATACAATAGCCCTGAACCTAACCCTAAACCGAATCCTAATCCTAATCCTAACCCTAGACCTAATCCTAACCCTAACCCTAACTCTAACCTCGACCCTAAATAGAACACTAACTCTAACCCTAAACCTGAACCTAAACCTAAATCTTCCCCTACACCTAACCCTAACCCTAACTCTAACTCTAACCCTAATCGTAATACTTACACTAAACTCTGACCTTAACTGTAAAACTAATCCCCAACCCTAACCCTAATGCTATCCCTAACCCTAACCCTAACACTGACCTGCACCCCTAAGCCCTAACAATAACCGTAACCCAAACCCTAACCCCTTACACCAAAGCCTAACCCAAACCTTAACCCAAAATTTCACCCTAACTCTAACACTAACCCTAAACCTAATCATAAACCTAACCCTAACCCTAAACCAAACCTAACCATGACCCAAACCACAATGCCTAACCAGAATCCTCACCCAAATCCTAACCCTAAACTACACCTCTAACCCCTAACACTTTACCATAACCATAATCCTAACCCTACCCAACCCTCACCCTAAATCTAACCCTCACCCCAACCACAATGCCTAACACAAACCGGAACCCTAACCCTAACCGTAACACTAAACTTAACCCTGACCTAAAATCTAACCCTAACCCTAAAACTAAACAGAACCCGTAAACTTAACCCTAAACATAACCTTAACACTAACCTGAAAGCTAACCTAAACCTTAGCCATAACACTAACCCTAACCCTCACCCTATTTGAAACTTCACGCTATCCCTAACCTAAAGCAAACACTACCTATAAGCTTAACCCTACCCCTAAACCTAACCCTAACCTTAACCTTGGCGCACCTGGAACCCTAAACCTAACCCTTAAAATAACTCTGACCCTAACCCTCAACCTAAACCTAATACTAATCCTAACCCTGACCCTAACCCTAACCTTACCTTTACCCTAACTTTAACCCTACCATAAACTTAAACCTAACCCTAACCCTAACCGTAACACTTGCACAAAACCCTCACCTTGACTCTAAATCTTACCCTAACCCTAAACTTAATCCTAAATATAACCCTACCCTAAACCTAACTGAAACACTAACCCCTAACCCTAAGTCTAACACTAATCCTTAGCCTAAACCTAAACTTAACCCGAAACCTAACCCTAACCACTTTCCCTAACTCTAACCCTAACCCTAACCCGAACCCTCACTCTTAACCAAAATTTCACCCGAAACATAACCCTAAACCTACCCTAACTTCATTCAAACTCTAATCCTAACCAAAACTAAAACTAACCCAACACCTAACTCGACCCCTAACACTAATCCTAAACCTAACCCCTACCCTGACCTTAACCTGAACCCTAACCCCTAACCCTAACCCTCACACTTAGCATAAACTTCATCCTAACCCTAACACTAAACATAACACTAAATCTCCCCCTAACCCTGACCCTACCCCTAATCCTAACCATAAACCTAACCCTAACCCGAAACTTAACCCTAACCCTGACCCTAACTCTTACTCTAACCCTAATCCTAATGCTAAAACTTACCCTAAACTCTCAGGTTAAATGAAAACCTAGCACTAGCCCTCACCGTAACTTCTAAACCTAACCCCAACCCTTAACCTAACCCTACCTCTAACGTTAACCTAGCCCAAACCCTAACCATGACTTAACCCTAACACTTACCCTAAACCAAACCCTCAATCTAACCTCAATTCTATACCTAATCCTAACCTTAAACCTAAAACTAAACCCTAAACCCTAACCCTAACCCTAACCCTAACCCTAAGCTCAACCCTCCCCCTTAACTTCAACTTCACCCTAACCCTAACCCTAAACTGAACCCTCACCCTAAATCTAACCCTAAACCAGACCCTAACCTTAACCCAAACACCTAACCCTAACGCTAACTCTAACACATCCTTAACCTAAACTTCACCCTAAACCTAGCCTAACCTTAACCCTAAAACTGAACCTAACCCTAAACTATCCCCTCACTCTAGCACTAACTCTAAACCTAACCCTAACCGAAATACCCTAAAACATCAGCTTCACTGAAAACCTAACAATAACCCTCACACGAACCCCTAACCCTTTCCCTAAACCTAACCCTATCCCTAATACTAAGCCTAGCCCTGACTTAAACAGAACCCTTATCCTAAGCCTAAACTTAACCCGAACCTTAACTCTATACTAACCCTAACACTAAACCTAACAATAACCCTAAACCTGACCCTCACCCTATGCCTAAACCCTAGCACTCACTCTAACTGTAAGCCGAACCCTAACCCTAACCTAGCCCTACCCTTTACCATAAACCTAGCCTTAACCCTAACCTTACCCCTACCCTCACCCTGAGCCTAAGCCTAAGCCTAACCCTAACACTAATCTTAACCCTAACTCTAACCTTAACCCTAAACCTTACCCTAACCCTCACTCTTAACTGAAACTTCACCCTAACCCTAACCCTAACTCTAACTCTAACCCTAACCCTAACACTTACCCTAAACCCTCACCTGAACTGTAAACCTAACCCGAACTCTCACACTAACCCCTAACCGTATCCCCAACCCTAAACCTAATGCTATCCCTAAACTTATCCCTGACCCTAACCCTAAAACAAACAGTAACCCTAATCTAACCCTAACCCTAACATTAACCTAAACTTAACCCTACCCTAACCATAAACCTAAACCTAACACCCTAAACCTAACCTCTACCACTAACTATAAACCTACGACTAATCCTATCTCTTATCCTAACCCTCACCCTTAACCTAAACTTCACACTAACCCTAAGCCTACCCCTAACCTTAAACATAAACCCTAATCCTAACCCGAACCCTAAAACTAACCTGAACACTAACCTGAACACAAACCCAAACTGTAGCCCTAACCCAAAAAATAACCCTCACCCTATCCTAAACTTCATCCAAACCCTAACCCTAACCTTAACCCTAAACCTATACCAAACCCAAAACCTAACCCTAAACCTATCTCTAACCTTAATGCTAGTCCACAAGAACCCTGAATCTAACTCATACAATAGCCCTGAACCTAACCCTAAACCGAATCCTAATCCTAATCCTAACCCTAGACCTAATCCTAACCCTAACCCTAACTCTAACCTCGACCCTAAATAGAACACTAACTCTAACCCTAAACCTGAACCTAAACCTAAATCTTCCCCTACACCTAACCCTAACCCTAACTCTAACTCTAACCCTAATCGTAATACTTACACTAAACTCTGACCTTAACTGTAAAACTAATCCCCAACCCTAACCCTAATGCTATCCCTAACCCTAACCCTAACACTGACCTGCACCCCTAAGCCCTAACAATAACCGTAACCCAAACCCTAACCCCTTACACCAAAGCCTAACCCAAACCTTAACCCAAAATTTCACCCTAACTCTAACACTAACCCTAAACCTAATCATAAACCTAACCCTAACCCTAAACCAAACCTAACCATGACCCAAACCACAATGCCTAACCAGAATCCTCACCCAAATCCTAACCCTAAACTACACCTCTAACCCCTAACACTTTACCATAACCATAATCCTAACCCTACCCAACCCTCACCCTAAATCTAACCCTCACCCCAACCACAATGCCTAACACAAACCGGAACCCTAACCCTAACCGTAACACTAAACTTAACCCTGACCTAAAATCTAACCCTAACCCTAAAACTAAACAGAACCCGTAAACTTAACCCTAAACATAACCTTAACACTAACCTGAAAGCTAACCTAAACCTTAGCCATAACACTAACCCTAACCCTCACCCTATTTGAAACTTCACGCTATCCCTAACCTAAAGCAAACACTACCTATAAGCTTAACCCTACCCCTAAACCTAACCCTAACCTTAACCTTGGCGCACCTGGAACCCTAAACCTAACCCTTAAAATAACTCTGACCCTAACCCTCAACCTAAACCTAATACTAATCCTAACCCTGACCCTAACCCTAACCTTACCTTTACCCTAACTTTAACCCTACCATAAACTTAAACCTAACCCTAACCCTAACCGTAACACTTGCACAAAACCCTCACCTTGACTCTAAATCTTACCCTAACCCTAAACTTAATCCTAAATATAACCCTACCCTAAACCTAACTGAAACACTAACCCCTAACCCTAAGTCTAACACTAATCCTTAGCCTAAACCTAAACTTAACCCGAAACCTAACCCTAACCACTTTCCCTAACTCTAACCCTAACCCTAACCCGAACCCTCACTCTTAACCAAAATTTCACCCGAAACATAACCCTAAACCTACCCTAACTTCATTCAAACTCTAATCCTAACCAAAACTAAAACTAACCCAACACCTAACTCGACCCCTAACACTAATCCTAAACCTAACCCCTACCCTGACCTTAACCTGAACCCTAACCCCTAACCCTAACCCTCACACTTAGCATAAACTTCATCCTAACCCTAACACTAAACATAACACTAAATCTCCCCCTAACCCTGACCCTACCCCTAATCCTAACCATAAACCTAACCCTAACCCGAAACTTAACCCTAACCCTGACCCTAACTCTTACTCTAACCCTAATCCTAATGCTAAAACTTACCCTAAACTCTCAGGTTAAATGAAAACCTAGCACTAGCCCTCACCGTAACTTCTAAACCTAACCCCAACCCTTAACCTAACCCTACCTCTAACGTTAACCTAGCCCAAACCCTAACCATGACTTAACCCTAACACTTACCCTAAACCAAACCCTCAATCTAACCTCAATTCTATACCTAATCCTAACCTTAAACCTAAAACTAAACCCTAAACCCTAACCCTAACCCTAACCCTAACCCTAAGCTCAACCCTCCCCCTTAACTTCAACTTCACCCTAACCCTAACCCTAAACTGAACCCTCACCCTAAATCTAACCCTAAACCAGACCCTAACCTTAACCCAAACACCTAACCCTAACGCTAACTCTAACACATCCTTAACCTAAACTTCACCCTAAACCTAGCCTAACCTTAACCCTAAAACTGAACCTAACCCTAAACTATCCCCTCACTCTAGCACTAACTCTAAACCTAACCCTAACCGAAATACCCTAAAACATCAGCTTCACTGAAAACCTAACAATAACCCTCACACGAACCCCTAACCCTTTCCCTAAACCTAACCCTATCCCTAATACTAAGCCTAGCCCTGACTTAAACAGAACCCTTATCCTAAGCCTAAACTTAACCCGAACCTTAACTCTATACTAACCCTAACACTAAACCTAACAATAACCCTAAACCTGACCCTCACCCTATGCCTAAACCCTAGCACTCACTCTAACTGTAAGCCGAACCCTAACCCTAACCTAGCCCTACCCTTTACCATAAACCTAGCCTTAACCCTAACCTTACCCCTACCCTCACCCTGAGCCTAAGCCTAAGCCTAACCCTAACACTAATCTTAACCCTAACTCTAACCTTAACCCTAAACCTTACCCTAACCCTCACTCTTAACTGAAACTTCACCCTAACCCTAACCCTAACTCTAACTCTAACCCTAACCCTAACACTTACCCTAAACCCTCACCTGAACTGTAAACCTAACCCTAACTCTCACACTAACCCCTAACCGAATCCCCAACCCTAAACCTAATGCTATCCCTAAACTTATCCCTGACCCTAACCCTAAAACAAACAGTAACCCTAATCTAACCCTAACCCTAACATTAACCTAAACTTAACCCTACCCTAACCATAAACCTAAACCTAACACCCTAAACCTAACCTCTACCACTAACTATAAACCTACGACTAATCCTATCTCTTATCCTAACCCTCACCCTTAACCTAAACTTCACACTAACCCTAAGCCTACCCCTAACCTTAAACATAAACCCTAATCCTAACCCGAACCCTAAAACTAACCTGAACACTAACCTGAACACAAACCCAAACTGTAGCCCTAACCCAAAAAATAACCCTCACCCTATCCTAAACTTCATCCAAACCCTAACCCTAACCTTAACCCTAAACCTATACCAAACCCAAAACCTAACCCTAAACCTATCTCTAACCTTAATGCTAGTCCACAAGAACCCTGAATCTAACTCATACAATAGCCCTGAACCTAACCCTAAACCGAATCCTAATCCTAATCCTAACCCTAGACCTAATCCTAACCCTAACCCTAACTCTAACCTCGACCCTAAATAGAACACTAACTCTAACCCTAAACCTGAACCTAAACCTAAATCTTACCCTACACCTAACCCTAACCCTAACTCTAACTCCAACCCTAATCATAATACTTACACTAAACTCTGACCTTAACTGTAAAACTAATCCCCAACCCTAACCCTAATGCTATCCCTAACCCTAACCCTAACACTGACCTGCACCCCTAAGCCCTAACAATAACCCTAACCCAAACCCTAACCCCTTACACCAAAGCCTAACCCAAACCTTAACCCAAAATTTCACCCTAACTCTAACACTAACCCTAAACCTAATCATAAACCTAACCCTAACCCTAAACCAAACCTAACCATGACCCAAACCACAATGCCTAACCAGAATCCTCACCCAAATCCTAACCCTAAACTACACCTCTAACCCCTAAAACCTTACCATAACCATAATCCTAACCCTACCCAAACCTCACCCTAAATCTAACCCTCACCCCAACCACAATGCCTAACACAAACCGGAACCCTCACCCTAACCGTAACACTAAACTTAACCCTGACCTAAAATCTAACCCTAACCCTAAAACTAAACAGAACCCGTAAACTTAACCCTAAACATAACCTTAACACTAACCTGAAAGCTAACCTAAACCTTAGCCATAACACTAACCCTAACCCTCACCCTATTTGAAACTTCACGCTATCCCTAACCTAAAGCAAACACTACCTATAAGCTTAACCCTACCCCTAAACCTAACCCTAACCTTAACCTTGGCGCACCTGGAACCCTAAACCTAACCCTTAAAATAACTCTGACCCTAACCCTCAACCTAAACCTAATACTAATCCTAACCCTGACCCTAACCCTAACCTTACCTTTACCCTAACTTTAACCCTACCATAAACTTAAACCTAACCCTAACCCTAACCGTAACACTTGCACAAAACCCTCACCTTAACTGTAAACGTAACTCTAAATCTTACCCTAACCCTAAACTTAATCCTAAATATAACCCTACCCTAAACCTAACTGAAACACTAACCCCTAACCCTAAGTCTAACACTAATCCTTAGCCTAAACCTAAACTTAACCCGAAACCTAACCCTAACCACTTTCCCTAACTCTAACCCTAACCCTAACCCGAACCCTCACTCTTAACCAAAATTTCACCCGAAACATAACCCTAAACCTACCCTAACTTCATTCAAACTCTAATCCTAACCAAAACTAAAACTAACCCAACACCTAACTCGACCCCTAACACTAATCCTAAACCTAACCCCTACCCTGACCTTAACCTGAACCCTAACCCCTAACCCTAACCCTCACACTTAGCATAAACTTCATCCTAACCCTAACACTAAACATAACACTAAATCTCCCCCTAACCCTGACCCTACCCCTAATCCTAACCATAAACCTAACCCTAACCCGAAACTTAACCCTAACCCTGACCCTAACTCTTACTCTAACCCTAATCCTAATGCTAAAACTTACCCTAAACTCTCAGGTTAAATGAAAACCTAGCACTAGCCCTCACCGTAACTTCTAAACCTAACCCCAACCCTTAACCTAACCCTACCTCTAACGTTAACCTAGCCCAAACCCTAACCATGACTTAACCCTAACACTTACCCTAAACCAAACCCTCAATCTAACCTCAATTCTATACCTAATCCTAACCTTAAACCTAAAACTAAACCCTAAACCCTAACCCTAACCCTAAGCTCAACCCTCCCCCTTAACTTCAACTTCACCCTAACCCTAACCCTAAACTGAACCCTCACCCTAAATCTAACCCTAAACCAGACCCTAACCTTAACCCAAACACCTAACCCTAACGCTAACTCTAACACATCCTTAACCTAAACTTCACCCTAAACCTAGCCTAACCTTAACCCTAAAACTGAACCTAACCCTAAACTATCCCCTCACTCTAGCACTAACTCTAAACCTAACCCTAACCGAAATACCCTAAAACATCAGCTTCACTGAAAACCTAACAATAACCCTCACACGAACCCCTAACCCTTTCCCTAAACCTAACCCTATCCCTAATACTAAGCCTAGCCCTGACTTAAACAGAACCCTTATCCTAAGCCTAAACTTAACCCGAACCTTAACTCTATACTAACCCTAACACTAAACCTAATAACCCTAAACCTGACCCTCACCCTATGCCTAAACCCTAGCACTCACTCTAACTGTAAGCCGAACCCTAACCCTAACCTAGCCCTACCCTTTACCATAAACCTAGCCTTAACCCTAACCTTACCCCTACCCTGACCCTGAGCCTAAGCCTAAGCCTAACCCTAACACTAATCTTAACCCTAACTCTAACCTTAACCCTAAACCTTACCCTAACCCTCACTCTTAACTGAAACTTCACCCTAACCCTAACCCTAACTCTAACTCTAACCCTAACCCTAACACTTACCCTAAACCCTCACCTGAACTGTAAACCTAACCCGAACTCTCACACTAACCCCTAACCGTATCCCCAACCCTAAACCTAATGCTATCCCTAAACTTATCCCTGACCCTAACCCTAAAACAAACAGTAACCCTAATCTAACCCTAACCCTAACATTAACCTAAACTTAACCCTACCCTAACCATAAACCTAAACCTAACACCCTAAACCTAACCTCTACCACTAACTATAAACCTACGACTAATCCTATCTCTTATCCTAACCCTCACCCTTAACCTAAACTTCACACTAACCCTAAGCCTACCCCTAACCTTAAACATAAACCCTAATCCTAACCCGAACCCTAAAACTAACCTGAACACTAACCTGAACACAAACCCAAACTGTAGCCCTAACCCAAAAAATAACCCTCACCCTATCCTAAACTTCATCCAAACCCTAACCCTAACCTTAACCCTAAACCTATACCAAACCCAAAACCTAACCCTAAACCTATCTCTAACCTTAATGCTAGTCCACAAGAACCCTGAATCTAACTCATACAATAGCCCTGAACCTAACCCTAAACCGAATCCTAATCCTAATCCTAACCCTAGACCTAATCCTAACCCTAACCCTAACTCTAACCTCGACCCTAAATAGAACACTAACTCTAACCCTAAACCTGAACCTAAACCTAAATCTTACCCTACACCTAACCCTAACCCTAACTCTAACTCTAACCCTAATCGTAATACTTACACTAAACTCTGACCTTAACTGTAAAACTAATCCCCAACCCTAACCCTAATGCTATCCCTAACCCTAACCCTAACACTGACCTGCACCCCTAAGCCCTAACAATAACCGTAACCCAAACCCTAACCCCTTACACCAAAGCCTAACCCAAACCTTAACCCAAAATTTCACCCTAACTCTAACACTAACCCTAAACCTAATCATAAACCTAACCCTAACCCTAAACCAAACCTAACCATGACCCAAACCACAATGCCTAACCAGAATCCTCACCCAAATCCTAACCCTAAACTACACCTCTAACCCCTAACACTTTACCATAACCATAATCCTAACCCTACCCAACCCTCACCCTAAATCTAACCCTCACCCCAACCACAATGCCTAACACAAACCGGAACCCTCACCCTAACCGTAACACTAAACTTAACCCTGACCTAAAATCTAACCCTAACCCTAAAACTAAACAGAACCCGTAAACTTAACCCTAAACATAACCTTAACACTAACCTGAAAGCTAACCTAAACCTTAGCCATAACACTAACCCTAACCCTCACCCTATTTGAAACTTCACGCTATCCCTAACCTAAAGCAAACACTCCCTATAAGCTTAACCCTACCCCTAAACCTAACCCTAACCTTAACCTTGGCGCACCTGGAACCCTAAACCTAACCCTTAAAATAACTCTGACCCTAACCCTCAACCTAAACCTAATACTAATCCTAACCCTGACCCTAACCCTAACCTTACCTTTACCCTAACTTTAACCCTACCATAAACTTAAACCTAACCCTAACCCTAACCGTAACACTTGCACAAAACCCTCACCTTGACTCTAAATCTTACCCTAACCCTAAACTTAATCCTAAATATAACCCTACCCTAAACCTAACTGAAACACTAACCCCTAACCCTAAGTCTAACACTAATCCTTAGCCTAAACCTAAACTTAACCCGAAACCTAACCCTAACCACTTTCCCTAACTCTAACCCTAACCCTAACCCGAACCCTCACTCTTAACCAAAATTTCACCCGAAACATAACCCTAAACCTACCCTAACTTCATTCAAACTCTAATCCTAACCAAAACTAAAACTAACCCAACACCTAACTCGACCCCTAACACTAATCCTAAACCTAACCCCTACCCTGACCTTAACCTGAACCCTAACCCCTAACCCTAACCCTCACACTTAGCATAAACTTCATCCTAACCCTAACACTAAACATAACACTAAATCTCCCCCTAACCCTGACCCTACCCCTAATCCTAACCATAAACCTAACCCTAACCCGAAACTTAACCCTAACCCTGACCCTAACTCTTGCTCTAACCCTAATCCTAATGCTAAAACTTACCCTAAACTCTCAGGTTAAATGAAAACCTAGCACTAGCCCTCACCGTAACTTCTAAACCTAACCCCAACCCTTAACCTAACCCTACCTCTAACGTTAACCTAGCCCAAACCCTAACCATGACTTAACCCTAACACTTACCCTAAACCAAACCCTCAATCTAACCTCAATTCTATACCTAATCCTAACCTTAAACCTAAAACTAAACCCTAAACCCTAACCCTAACCCTAAGCTCAACCCTCCCCCTTAACTTCAACTTCACCCTAACCCTAACCCTAAACTGAACCCTCACCCTAAATCTAACCCTAAACCAGACCCTAACCTTAACCCAAACACCTAACCCTAACGCTAACTCTAACACATCCTTAACCTAAACTTCACCCTAAACCTAGCCTAACCTTAACCCTAAAACTGAACCTAACCCTAAACTATCCCCTCACTCTAGCACTAACTCTAAACCTAACCCTAACCGAAATACCCTAAAACATCAGCTTCACTGAAAACCTAACAATAACCCTCACACGAACCCCTAACCCTTTCCCTAAACCTAACCCTATCCCTAATACTAAGCCTAGCCCTGACTTAAACAGAACCCTTATCCTAAGCCTAAACTTAACCCGAACCTTAACTCTATACTAACCCTAACACTAAACCTAACAATAACCCTAAACCTGACCCTCACCCTATGCCTAAACCCTAGCACTCACTCTAACTGTAAGCCGAACCCTAACCCTAACCTAGCCCTACCCTTTACCATAAACCTAGCCTTAACCCTAACCTTACCCCTACCCTGACCCTGAGCCTAAGCCTAAGCCTAACCCTAACACTAATCTTAACCCTAACTCTAACCTTAACCCTAAACCTTACCCTAACCCTCACTCTTAACTGAAACTTCACCCTAACCCTAACCCTAACTCTAACTCTAACCCTAACCCTAACACTTACCCTAAACCCTCACCTGAACTGTAAACCTAACCCTAACTCTCACACTAACCCCTAACCGAATCCCCAACCCTAAACCTAATGCTATCCCTAAACTTATCCCTGACCCTAACCCTAAAACAAACAGTAACCCTAATCTAACCCTAACCCTAACATTAACCTAAACTTAACCCTACCCTAACCATAAACCTAAACCTAACACCCTAAACCTAACCTCTACCACTAACTATAAACCTACGACTAATCCTATCTCTTATCCTAACCCTCACCCTTAACCTAAACTTCACACTAACCCTAAGCCTACCCCTAACCTTAAACATAAACCCTAATCCTAACCCGAACCCTAAAACTAACCTGAACACTAACCTGAACACAAACCCAAACTGTAGCCCTAACCCAAAAAATAACCCTCACCCTATCCTAAACTTCATCCAAACCCTAACCCTAACCTTAACCCTAAACCTATACCAAACCCAAAACCTAACCCTAAACCTATCTCTAACCTTAATGCTAGTCCACAAGAACCCTGAATCTAACTCATACAATAGCCCTGAACCTAACCCTAAACCGAATCCTAATCCTAATCCTAACCCTAGACCTAATCCTAACCCTAACCCTAACTCTAACCTCGACCCTAAATAGAACACTAACTCTAACCCTAAACCTGAACCTAAACCTAAATCTTACCCTACACCTAACCCTAACCCTAACTCTAACTCTAACCCTAATCATAATACTTACACTAAACTCTGACCTTAACTGTAAAACTAATCCCCAACCCTAACCCTAATGCTATCCCTAACCCTAACCCTAACACTAACCTGCACCCCTAAGCCCTAACAATAACCCTAACCCAAACCCTAACCCCTTACACCAAAGCCTAACCCAAACCTTAACCCAAAATTTCACCCTAACTCTAACACTAACCCTAAACCTAATCATAAACCTAACCCTAACCCTAAACCAAACCTAACCATGACCCAAACCACAATGCCTAACCAGAATCCTCACCCAAATCCTAACCCTAAACTACACCTCTAACCCCTAACACTTTACCATAACCATAATCCTAACCCTACCCAACCCTCACCCTAAATCTAACCCTCACCCCAACCACAATGCCTAACACAAACCGAACCCTAACCCTAACCGTAACACTAAACTTAACCCTGACCTAAAATCTAACCCTAACCCTAAAACTAAACAGAACCCGTAAACTTAACCCTAAACATAACCTTAACACTAACCTGAAAACTAACCTAAACCTTAGCCATAACACTAACCCTAACCCTCACCCTATTTGAAACTTCACGCTATCCCTAACCTAAAGCAAACACTACCTATAAGCTTAACCCTACCCCTAAACCTAACCCTAACCTTAACCTTGGCGCACCTGGAACCCTAAACCTAACCCTTAAAATAACTCTGACCCTAACCCTCAACCTAAACCTAATACTAATCCTAACCCTGACCCTAACCCTAACCTTACCTTTACCCTAACTTTAACCCTACCATAAACTTAAACCTAACCCTAACCCTAACTGTAACACTTGCACAAAACCCTCACCTTGACTCTAAATCTTACCCTAACCCTAAACTTAATCCTAAATATAACCCTACCCTAAACCTAACTGAAACACTAACCCCTAACCCTAAGTCTAACACTAATCCTTAGCCTAAACCTAAACTTAACCCTAAACCTAACCCTAACCACTTTCCCTAACTCTAACCCTAACCCTAACCCGAACCCTCACTCTTAACCAAAATTTCACCCGAAACATAACCCTAAACCTACCCTAACTTCATTCAAACTCTAATCCTAACCAAAACTAAAACTAACCCAACACCTAACTCGACCCCTAACACTAATCCTAAACCTAACCCCTACCCTGACCTTAACCTGAACCCTAACCCCTAACCCTAACCCTCACACTTAGCATAAACTTCATCCTAACCCTAACACTAAACATAACACTAAATCTCCCCCTAACCGTGACCCTAACCCTAATCCTAACCATAAACCTAACCCTAACCCGAAACTTAACCCTAACCCTGACCCTAACTCTTACTCTAACCCTAATCCTAATGCTAAAACTTACCCTAAACTCTCAGGTTAAATGAAAACCTAGCACTAGCCCTCACCGTAACTTCTAAACCTAACCCCTACCCTTAACCTAACCCTACCTCTAACGTTAACCTAGCCCAAACCCTAACCATGACTTAACCCTAACACTTACCCTAAACCAAACCCACAATTTAACCTCAATTCTATACCTAACCGTAACCTTAAACCTAAAACTAAACCCTAAACCCTAACCCTAACCCTAATCCTAACCCTAACCCTAACCCTAAGCTCAACCCTCCCCCTTAACTTCAACTTCACCCTAACCCTAACCCTAAACTGAACCCTCACCCTAAATCTAACCCTAAACCAGACCCTACCCTTAACCCAAACACCTAACCCTAACGCTAACTCTAACACATCCTTAACCTAAACTTCACCCTAAACCTAGCCTAACCTTAACCCTAAAACTGAACCTAACCCTAAACTATCCCCTCACTCTAGCACTAACTCTAAACCTAACCCTAACCGAAATACCCTAAAACATCAGCTTCACTGAAAACCTAACAATAACCCTCACACGAACCCCTAACCCTTTCCCTAAACCTAACCCTATCCCTAATACTAAGCCTAGCCCTGACTTAAACAGAACCCTTATCCTAAGCCTAAACTTAACCCGAACCTTAACTCTATACTAACCCTAACACTAAACCTAACAATAACCCTAAACCTGACCCTCACCCTATGCCTAAACCCTAGCACTCACTCTAACTGTAAGCCGAACCCTAACCCTAACCTAGCCCTACTCTTTACCGTAAACCTAGCCTTAACCCTAACCTTACCCCTACCCTGACCCTGAGCCTAAGCCTAAGCCTAACCCTAACACTAATCTTAACCCTAACTCTAACCTTAACCCTAAACCTTACCCTAACCCTCACTCTTAACTGAAACTTCACCCTAACCCTAACCCTAACTCTAACTCTAACCCTAACCCTAACACTTACCCTAAACCCTCACCTGAACTGTAAACCTAACTCGAACTCTCACACTAACCCCTAACCGTATCCCCAACCCTAAACCTAATGCTATCCCTAAACTTATCCCTGACCCTAACCCTAAAACAAACAGTAACCCTAATCTAACCCTAACCCTAACATTAACCTAAACTTTACCCTACCCTAACCATAAACCTAAACCTAACACCCTAAACCTAACCTCTACCACTAACTATAAACCTACGACTAATCCTATCTCTTATCCTAACCCTCACCCTTAACCTAAACTTCACACTAACCCTAAGCCTACCCCTAACCTTAAACATAAACCCTAATCCTAACCCGAACCCTAAAACTAACCTGAACACTAACCTGAACACAAACCCAAACTGTAGCCCTAACCCAAAAAATAACCCTCACCCTATCCTAAACTTCATCCAAACCCTAACCCTAACCTTAACCCTAAACCTACACCAAACCCAAAACCTAACCCTAAACCTATCTCTAACCTTAATGCTAGTCCACAAGAACCCTGAACCTAACTCATACAATAGCCCTGAACCTAACCCTAAACCGAATCCTAATCCTAATCCTAACCCTAGACCTAATCCTAACCCTAACCCTAACTCTAACCTCGACCCTAAATAGAACACTAACTCTAACCCTAAACCTGAACCTAAACCTAAATCTTCCCCTACACCTAACCCTAACCCTAACTCTAACTCTAACCCTAATCGTAATACTTACACTAAACTCTGACCTTAACTGTAAAACTAATCCCCAACCCTAACCCTAATGCTATCCCTAACCCTAACCCTAACACTGACCTGCACCCCTAAGCCCTAACAATAACCCTAACCCAAACCCTAACCCCTTACACCAAAGCCTAACCCAAACCTTAACCCAAAATTTCACCCTAACTCTAACACTAACCCTAAACCTAATCATAAACCTAACCCTAACCCTAAACCAAACCTAACCATGACCCAAACCACAATGCCTAACCAGAATCCTCACCCAAATCCTAACCCTAAACTACACCTCTAACCCCTAACACTTTACCATAACCATAATCCTAACCCTACCCAACCCTCACCCTAAATCTAACCCTCACCCCAACCACAATGCCTAACACAAACCGAACCCTAACCCTAACCGTAACACTAAACTTAACCCTGACCTAAAATCTAACCCTAACCCTAAAACTAAACAGAACCCGTAAACTTAACCCTAAACATAACCTTAACACTAACCTGAAAGCTAACCTAAATCTTAGCCATAACACTAACCCTAACCCTCACCCTATTTGAAACTTCACGCTATCCCTAACCTAAAGCAAACACTACCTATAAGCTTAACCCTACCCCTAAACCTAACCCTAACCTTAACCTTGGCGCACCTGGAACCCTAAACCTAACCCTTAAAATAACTCTGACCCTAACCCTCAACCTAAACCTAATACTAATCCTAACCCTGACCCTAACCCTAACCTTACCTTTACCCTAACTTTAACGCTACCATAAACTTAAACCTAACCCTAACCCTAACCGTAACACTTGCACAAAACCCTCACCTTGACTGTAAACGTAACTCTAAATCTTACCCTAACCCTAAACTTAATCCTAAATATAACCCTACCCTAAACCTAACTGAAACACTAACCCCTAACCCTAAGTCTAACACTAATCCTTAGCCTAAACCTAAACTTAACCCTAAACCTAACCCTAACCACTTTCCCTAACTCTAACCCTAACCCTAACCCGAACCCTCACTCTTAACCAAAATTTCACCCGAAACATAACCCTAAACCTACCCTAACTTCATTCAAACTCTAATCCTAACCAAAACTAAAACTAACCCAACACCTAACTCGACCCCTAACACTAATCCTAAACCTAACCCCTACCCTGACCTTAACCTGAACCCTAACCCCTAACCCTAACCCTCACACTTAGCATAAACTTCATCCTAACCCTAACACTAAGCATAACACTGAATCTCCCCCTAACCCTGACCCTAACCCTAATCCTAACCGTAACCCGAAACTTAACCCTAACCCTGACCCTAACTCTTACTCTAACCCTAATCCTAATGCTAAAACTTACCCTAAACTCTCAGGTTAAATGAAAACCTAGCACTAGCCCTCACCGTAACTTCTAAACCTAACCCCAACCCTTAACCTAACCCTACCTCTAACGTTAACCTAGCCCAAACCCTAACCATGACTTAACCCTAACACTTACCCTAAACCAAACCCTCAATCTAACCTCAATTCTATACCTAATCCTAACCTTAAACCTAAAACTAAACCCTAAACCCTAACCCTAACCCTAACCCTAAGCTCAACCCTCCCCCTTAACTTCAACTTCACCCTAACCCTAACCCTAAACTGAACCCTCACCCTAAATCTAACCCTAAACCAGACCCTACCCTTAACCCAAACACCTAACCCTAACGCTAACTCTAACACATCCTTAACCTAAACTTCACCCTAAACCTAGCCTAACCTTAACCCTAAAACTGAACCTAACCCTAAACTATCCCCTCACTCTAGCACTAACTCTAAACCTAACCCTAACCGAAATACCCTAAAACATCAGCTTCACTGAAAACCTAACAATAACCCTCACACGAACCCCTAACCCTTTCCCTAAACCTAACCCTATCCCTAATACTAAGCCTAGCCCTGACTTAAACAGAACCCTTATCCTAAGCCTAAACTTAACCCGAACCTTAACTCTATACTAACCCTAACACTAAACCTAACAATAACCCTAAACCTGACCCTCACCCTATGCCTAAACCCTAGCACTCACTCTAACTGTAAGCCGAACCCTAACCCTAACCTAGCCCTACTCTTTACCGTAAACCTAGCCTTAACCCTAACCTTACCCCTACCCTGACCCTGAGCCTAAGCCTAAGCCTAACCCTAACACTAATCTTAACCCTAACTCTAACCTTAACCCTAAACCTTACCCTAACCCTCACTCTTAACTGAAACTTCACCCTAACCCTAACCCTAACTCTAACTCTAACCCTAACCCTAACACTTACCCTAAACCCTCACCTGAACTGTAAACCTAACCCGAACTCTCACACTAACCCCTAACCGTATCCCCAACCCTAAACCTAATGCTATCCCTAAACTTATCCCTGACCCTAACCCTAAAACAAACAGTAACCCTAATCTAACCCTAACCCTAACATTAACCTAAACTTTACCCTACCCTAACCATAAACCTAAACCTAACACCCTAAACCTAACCTCTACCACTAACTATAAACCTACGACTAATCCTATCTCTTATCCTAACCCTCACCCTTAACCTAAACTTCACACTAACCCTAAGCCTACCCCTAACCTTAAACATAAACCCTAATCCTAACCCGAACCCTAAAACTAACCTGAACACTAACCTGAACACAAACCCAAACTGTAGCCCTAACCCAAAAAATAACCCTCACCCTATCCTAAACTTCATCCAAACCCTAACCCTAACCTTAACCCTAAACCTACACCAAACCCAAAACCTAACCCTAAACCTATCTCTAACCTTAATGCTAGTCCACAAGAACCCTGAACCTAACTCATACAATAGCCCTGAACCTAACCCTAAACCGAGTCCTAATCCTAATCCTAACCCTAGACCTAATCCTAACCCTAACCCTAACTCTAACCTCGACCCTAAATAGAACACTAACTCTAACCCTAAACCTGAACCTAAACCTAAATCTTCCCCTACACCTAACCCTAACCCTAACTCTAACTCTAACCCTAATCATAATACTTACACTAAACTCTGACCTTAACTGTAAAACTAATCCCCAACCCTAACCCTAATGTTATCCCTAACCCTAACCCTAACACTGACCTGCACCCCTAAGCCCTAACAATAACCCTAACCCAAACCCTAACCCCTTACACCAAAGCCTAACCCAAACCTTAACCCAAAATTTCACCCTAACTCTAACACTAACCCTAAACCTAATCATAAACCTAACCCTAACCCTAAACCAAACCTAACCATGACCCAAACCACAATGCCTAACCAGAATCCTCACCCAAATCCTAACCCTAAACTACACCTCTAACCCCTAACACTTTACCATAACCATAATCCTAACCCTACCCAACCCTCACCCTAAATCTAACCCTCACCCCAACCACAATGCCTAACACAAACCGAACCCTAACCCTAACCGTAACACTAAACTTAACCCTGACCTAAAATCTAACCCTAACCCTAAAACTAAACAGAACCCGTAAACTTAACCCTAAACATAACCTTAACACTAACCTGAAAGCTAACCTAAATCTTAGCCATAACACTAACCCTAACCCTCACCCTATTTGAAACTTCACGCTATCCCTAACCTAAAGCAAACACTACCTATAAGCTTAACCCTACCCCTAAACCTAACCCTAACCTTAACCTTGGCGCACCTGGAACCCTAAACCTAACCCTTAAAATAACTCTGACCCTAACCCTCAACCTAAACCTAATACTAATCCTAACCCTGACCCTAACCCGAACCTTACCTTTACCCTAACTTTAACGCTACCATAAACTTAAACCTAACCCTAACCCTAACCGTAACACTTGCACAAAACCCTCACCTTGACTGTAAACGTAACTCTAAATCTTACCCTAACCCTAAACTTAATCCTAAATATAACCCTACCCTAAACCTAACTGAAACACTAACCCCTAACCCTAAGTCTAACACTAATCCTTAGCCTAAACCTAAACTTAACCCTAAACCTAACCCTAACCACTTTCCCTAACTCTAACCCTAACCCTAACCCGAACCCTCACTCTTAACCAAAATTTCACCCGAAACATAACCCTAAACCTACCCTAACTTCATTCAAACTCTAATCCTAACCAAAACTAAAACTAACCCAACACCTAACTCGACCCCTAACACTAATCCTAAACCTAACCCCTACCCTGACCTTAACCTGAACCCTAACCCCTAACCCTAACCCTCACACTTAGCATAAACTTCATCCTAACCCTAACACTAAGCATAACACTGAATCTCCCCCTAACCCTGACCCTAACCCTAATCCTAACCGTAACCCGAAACTTAACCCTAACCCTGACCCTAACTCTTACTCTAACCCTAATCCTAATGCTAAAACTTACCCTAAACTCTCAGGTTAAATGAAAACCTAGCACTAGCCCTCACCGTAACTTCTAAACCTAACCCCAACCCTTAACCTAACCCTACCTCTAACGTTAACCTAGCCCAAACCCTAACCATGACTTAACCCTAACACTTACCCTAAACCAAACCCTCAATCTAACCTCAATTCTATACCTAATCCTAACCTTAAACCTAAAACTAAACCCTAAACCCTAACCCTAACCCTAACCCTAAGCTCAACCCTCCCCCTTAACTTCAACTTCACCCTAACCCTAACCCTAAACTGAACCCTCACCCTAAATCTAACCCTAAACCAGACCCTAACCTTAACCCAAACACCTAACCCTAACGCTAACTCTAACACATCCTTAACCTAAACTTCACCCTAAACCTAGCCTAACCTTAACCCTAAAACTAAACCTAACCCTAAACTATCCCTTCACTCTAGCACTAACTCTAAACCTAACCCTAACCGAAATACCCTAAAACATCAGCTTCACTGAAAACCTAACAATAACCCTCACACGAACCCCTAACCCTTTCCCTAAACCTAACCCTATCCCTAATACTAAGCCTAGCCCTGACTTAAACAGAACCCTTATCCTAAGCCTAAACTTAACCCGAACCTTAACTCTATACTAACCCTAACACTAAACCTAACAATAACCCTAAACCTGACCCTCACCCTATGCCTAAACCCTAGCACTCACTCTAACTGTAAGCCGAACCCTAACCCTAACCTAGCCCTACCCTTTCCCATAAACCTAGCCTTAACCCTAACCTCACCCCTACCCTGACCCTGAGCCTAAGCCTAAGCCTAACCCTAACACTAATCTTAACCCTAACTCTAACCTTAACCCTAAACCTTACCCTAACCCTCACTCTTAACTGAAACTTCACCCTAACCCTAACCCTAACTCTAACTCTAACCCTAACCCTAACACTTACCCTAAACCCTCACCTGAACTGTAAACCTAACCCGAACTCTCACACTAACCCCTAACCGTATCCCCAACCCTAAACCTAATGCTATCCCTAAACTTATCCCTGACCCTAACCCTAAAACAAACAGTAACCCTAATCTAACCCTAACCCTAACATTAACCTAAACTTAACCCTACCCTAACCATAAACCTAAACCTAACACCCTAAACCTAACCTCTACCACTAACTATAAACCTACGACTAATCCTAACTCTTATCCTAACCCTCACCCTTAACCTAAACTTCACACTAACCCTAAGCCTACCCCTAACCTTAAACATAAACCCTAATCCTAACCCGAACCCTAAAACTAACCTGAACACTAACCTGAACACAAACCCAAACTGTAGCCCTAACCCAAAAAATAACCCTCACCCTATCCTAAACTTCATCCAAACCCTAACCCTAACCTTAACCCTAAACCTACACCAAACCCAAAACCTAACCCTAAACCTATCTCTAACCTTAATGCTAGTCCACAAGAACCCTGAACCTAACTCATACAATAGCCCTGAACCTAACCCTAAACCTAATCCTAATCCTAATCCTAAGCCTAGACCTAATCCTAACCCTAACCCTAACTCTAACCTCGACCCTAAATAGAACACTAACTCTAACCCTAAACCTGAACCTAAACCTAAATCTTACCCTACACCTAACCCTAACCCTAACTCTAACTCTAACCCTAATCGTAATACTTACACTAAACTCTGACCTTAACTGTAAAACTAATCCCCAACCCTAACCCTAATGCTATCCCTAACCCTAACCCTAACACTAACCTGCACCCCTAAGCCCTAACAATAACCCTAACCCAAACCCTAACCCCTTACACCAAAGCCTAACCCAAACCTTAACCCAAAATTTCACCCTAACTCTAACACTAACCCTAAACCTAATCATAAACCTAACCCTAACCCTAAACCAAACCTAACCATGACCCAAACCACAATGCCTAACCAGAATCCTCACCCAAATCCTAACCCTAAACTACACCTCTAACCCCTAACACTTTACCATTACCATAATCCTAACCCTACCCAACCCTCACCCTAAATCTAACCCTCAGCCCAACCACAATGCCTAACACAAACCGGAACCCTAACCCTAACCGTAACACTAAACTTAACCCTGACCTAAAATCTAACCCTAACCCTAAAACTAAACAGAACCCGTAAACTTAACCCTAAACATAACCTTAACACTAACCTGAAAGCTAACCTAAATCTTAGCCATAACACTAACCCTAACCCTCACCCTATTTGAAACTTCACGCTATCCCTAACCTAAAGCAAACACTACCTATAAGCTTAACCCTACCCCTAAACCTAACCCTAACCTTAACCTTGGCGCACCTGGAACCCTAAACCTAACCCTTAAAATAACTCTGACCCTAACCCTCAACCTAAACCTAATACTAATCCTAACCCTGACCCTAACCCTAACCTTACCTTTACCCTAACTTTAACGCTACCATAAACTTAAACCTAACCCTAACCCTAACCGTAACACTTGCACAAAACCCTCACCTTGACTGTAAACGTAACTCTAAATCTTACCCTAACCCTAAACTTAATCCTAAATATAACCCTACCCTAAACCTAACTGAAACACTAACCCCTAACCCTAAGTCTAACACTAATCCTTAGCCTAAACCTAAACTTAACCCTAAACCTAACCCTAACCACTTTCCCTAACTCTAACCCTAACCCTAACCCGAACCCTCACTCTTAACCAAAATTTCACCCGAAACATAACCCTAAACCTACCCTAACTTCATTCAAACTCTAATCCTAACCAAAACTAAAACTAACCCAACACCTAACTCGACCCCTAACACTAATCCTAAACCTAACCCCTACCCTGACCTTAACCTGAACCCTAACCCCTAACCCTAACCCTCACACTTAGCATAAACTTCATCCTAACCCTAACACTAAGCATAACACTGAATCTCCCCCTAACCCTGACCCTAACCCTAATCCTAACCGTAACCCGAAACTTAACCCTAACCCTGACCCTAACTCTTACTCTAACCCTAATCCTAATGCTAAAACTTACCCTAAACTCTCAGGTTAAATGAAAACCTAGCACTAGCCCTCACCGTAACTTCTAAACCTAACCCCAACCCTTAACCTAACCCTACCTCTAACGTTAACCTAGCCCAAACCCTAACCATGACTTAACCCTAACACTTACCCTAAACCAAACCCTCAATCTAACCTCAATTCTATACCTAATCCTAACCTTAAACCTAAAACTAAACCCTAAACCCTAACCCTAACCCTAACCCTAAGCTCAACCCTCCCCCTTAACTTCAACTTCACCCTAACCCTAACCCTAAACTGAACCCTCACCCTAAATCTAACCCTAAACCAGACCCTAACCTTAACCCAAACACCTAACCCTAACGCTAACTCTAACACATCCTTAACCTAAACTTCACCCTAAACCTAGCCTAACCTTAACCCTAAAACTAAACCTAACCCTAAACTATCCCTTCACTCTAGCACTAACTCTAAACCTAACCCTAACCGAAATACCCTAAAACATCAGCTTCACTGAAAACCTAACAATAACCCTCACACGAACCCCTAACCCTTTCCCTAAACCTAACCCTATCCCTAATACTAAGCCTAGCCCTGACTTAAACAGAACCCTTATCCTAAGCCTAAACTTAACCCGAACCTTAACTCTATACTAACCCTAACACTAAACCTAACAATAACCCTAAACCTGACCCTCACCCTATGCCTAAACCCTAGCACTCACTCTAACTGTAAGCCGAACCCTAACCCTAACCTAGCCCTACCCTTTACCATAAACCTAGCCTTAACCCTAACCTCACCCCTACCCTGACCCTGAGCCTAAGCCTAAGCCTAACCCTAACACTAATCTTAACCCTAACTCTAACCTTAACCCTAAACCTTACCCTAACCCTCACTCTTAACTGAAACTTCACCCTAACCCTAACCCTAACTCTAACTCTAACCCTAACCCTAACACTTACCCTAAACCCTCACCTGAACTGTAAACCTAACCCGAACTCTCACACTAACCCCTAACCGTATCCCCAACCCTAAACCTAATGCTATCCCTAAACTTATCCCTGACCCTAACCCTAAAACAAACAGTAACCCTAATCTAACCCTAACCCTAACATTAACCTAAACTTAACCCTACCCTAACCATAAACCTAAACCTAACACCCTAAACCTAACCTCTACCACTAACTATAAACCTACGACTAATCCTAACTCTTATCCTAACCCTCACCCTTAACCTAAACTTCACACTAACCCTAAGCCTACCCCTAACCTTAAACATAAACCCTAATCCTAACCCGAACCCTAAAACTAACCTGAACACTAACCTGAACACAAACCCAAACTGTAGCCCTAACCCAAAAAATAACCCTCACCCTATCCTAAACTTCATCCAAACCCTAACCCTAACCTTAACCCTAAACCTACACCAAACCCAAAACCTAACCCTAAACCTATCTCTAACCTTAATGCTAGTCCACAAGAACCCTGAACCTAACTCATACAATAGCCCTGAACCTAACCCTAAACCTAATCCTAATCCTAATCCTAAGCCTAGACCTAATCCTAACCCTAACCCTAACTCTAACCTCGACCCTAAATAGAACACTAACTCTAACCCTAAACCTGAACCTAAACCTAAATCTTACCCTACACCTAACCCTAACCCTAACTCTAACTCCAACCCTAATCATAATACTTACACTAAACTCTGACCTTAACTGTAAAACTAATCCCCAACCCTAACCCTAATGCTATCCCTAACCCTAACACTAACCTGCACCCCTAAGCCCTAACAATAACCCTAACCCAAACCCTAACCCCTTACACCAAAGCCTAACCCAAACCTTAACCCAAAATTTCACCCTAACTCTAACACTAACCCTAAACCTAATCATAAACCTAACCCTAACCCTAAACCAAACCTAACCATGACCCAAACCACAATGCCTAACCAGAATCCTCACCCAAATCCTAACCCTAAACTACACCTCTAACCCCTAACACTTTACCATTACCATAATCCTAACCCTACCCAACCCTCACCCTAAATCTAACCCTCAGCCCAACCACAATGCCTAACACAAACCGGAACCCTAACCCTAACCGTAACACTAAACTTAACCCTGACCTAAAATCTAACCCTAACCCTAAAACTAAACAGAACCCGTAAACTTAACTCTAAACATAACCTTAACACTAACCTGAAAACTAACCTAAACCTTAGCCATAACACTAACCCTAACCCTCACCCTATTTGAAACTTCACGCTATCCCTAACCTAAAGCAAACACTACCTATAAGCTTAACCCTACCCCTAAACCTAACCCTAACCTTAACCTTGGCGCACCTGGAACCCTAAACCTAACCCTTAAAATAACTCTGACCCTAACCCTCAACCTAAACCTAATACTAATCCTAACCCTGACCCTAACCCTAAACTTACCTTTACCCTAACTTTAACGCTACCATAAACTTAAACCTAACCCTAACCCTAACCGTAACACTTGCACAAAACCCTCACCTTGACTGTAAACGTAACTCTAAATCTTACCCTAACCCTAAACTTAATCCTAAATATAACCCTACCCTAAACCTAACTGAAACACTAACCCCTAACCCTAAGTCTAACACTAATCCTTAGCCTAAACCTAAACTTAACCCTAAACCTAACCCTAACCACTTTCCCTAACTCTAACCCTAACCCTAACCCGAACCCTCACTCTTAACCAAAATTTCACCCGAAACATAACCCTAAACCTACCCTAACTTCATTCAAACTCTAATCCTAACCAAAACTAAAACTAACCCAACACCTAACTCGACCCCTAACACTAATCCTAAACCTAACCCCTACCCTGACCTTAACCTGAACCCTAACCCCTAACCCTAACCCTCACACTTAGCATAAACTTCATCCTAACCCTAACACTAAACATAACACTAAATCTCCCCCTAACCCTGACCCTAACCCTAATCCTAACCATAAACCTAACCCTAACCCGAAACTTAACCCTAACCCTGACCCTAACTCTTACTCTAACCCTAATCCTAATGCTAAAACTTACCCTAAACTCTCAGGTTAAATGAAAACCTAGCACTAGCCCTCACCGTAACTTCTAAACCTAACCCCAACCCTTAACCTAACCCTACCTCTAACGTTAACCTAGCCCAAACCCTAACCATGACTTAACCCTAACACTTACCCTAAACCAAACCCTCAATCTAACCTCAATTCTATACCTAATCCTAACCTTAAACCTAAAACTAAACCCTAAACCCTAACCCTAACCCTAACCCTAAGCTCAACCCTCCCCCTTAACTTCAACTTCACCCTAACCCTAACCCTAAACTGAACCCTCACCCTAAATCTAACCCTAAACCAGACCCTAACCTTAACCCAAACACCTAACCCTAACGCTAACTCTAACACATCCTTAACCTAAACTTCACCCTAAACCTAGCCTAACCTTAACCCTAAAACTAAACCTAACCCTAAACTATCCCTTCACTCTAGCACTAACTCTAAACCTACCCCTAACCTTAAACATAAACCCTAATCCTAACCCGAACCCTAAAACTAACCTGAACACTAACCTGAACACAAACCCAAACTGTAGCCCTAACCCAAAAAATAACCCTCACCCTATCCTAAACTTCATCCAAACCCTAACCCTAACCTTAACCCTAAACCTACACCAAACCCAAAACCTAACCCTAAACCTATCTCTAACCTTAATGCTAGTCCACACGAGCCCTGAACCTAACTCATACAATAGCCCTGAACCTAACCCTAAACCGAATCCTAATCCTAATCCTAACCCTAGACCTAACCCTAACCCTAACCCTAACTCTAACCTCGACCCTAAATAGAACACTAACTCTAACCCTAAACCTGAACCTAAACCTAAATCTTCCCCTACACCTAACCCTAACCCTAACTCTAACTCTAACCCTAATCGTAATACTTACACTAAACTCTGACCTTAACTGTAAAACTAATCCCCAACCCTAACCCTAATGCTATCCCTAACCCTAACCCTAACACTGACCTGCACCCCTAAGCCCTAACAATAACCCTAACCCAAACCCTAACCCCTTACACCAAAGCCTAACCCAAACCTTAACCCAAAATTTCACCCTAACTCTAACACTAACCCTAAACCTAATCATAAACCTAACCCTAACCCTAAACCAAACCTAACCATGACCCAAACCACAATGCCTAACCAGAATCCTCACCCAAATCCTAACCCTAAACTACACCTCTAACCCCTAACACTTTACCATAACCATAATCCTAACCCTACCCAACCCTCACCCTAAATCTAACCCTCACCCCAACCACAATGCCTAACACAAACCGGAACCCTCACCCTAACCGTAACACTAAACTTAACCCTGACCTAAAATCTAACCCTAACCCTAAAACTAAACAGAACCCGTAAACTTAACCCTAAACATAACCTTAACACTAACCTGAAAGCTAACCTAAACCTTAGCCATAACACTAACCCTAACCCTCACCCTATTTGAAACTTCACGCTATCCCTAACCTAAAGCAAACACTACCTATAAGCTTAACCCTACCCCTAAACCTAACCCTAACCTTAACCTTGGCGCACCTGGAACCCTAAACCTAACCCTTAAAATAACTCTGACCCTAACCCTCAACCTAAACCTAATACTAATCCTAACCCTGACCCTAACCCTAACCTTACCTTTACCCTAACTTTAACCCTACCATAAACTTAAACCTAACCCTAACCCTAACCGTAACACTTGCACAAAACCCTCACCTTGACTCTAAATCTTACCCTAACCCTAAACTTAATCCTAAATATAACCCTACCCTAAACCTAACTGAAACACTAACCCCTAACCCTAAGTCTAACACTAATCCTTAGCCTAAACCTAAACTTAACCCTAAACCTAACCCTAACCACTTTCCCTAACTCTAACCCTAACCCTAACCCGAACCCTCACTCTTAACCAAAATTTCACCCGAAACATAACCCTAAACCTACCCTAACTTCATTCAAACTCTAATCCTAACCAAAACTAAAACTAACCCAACACCTAACTCGACCCCTAACACTAATCCTGAACCTAACCCCTACCCTGACCTTAACCTGAACCCTAACCCCTAACCCTAACCCTCACACTTAGCATAAACTTCATCCTAACTCTAACACTAAACATAACACTAAATCTCCCCCTAACCCTGACCCTAACCCTAATCCTAACCATAAACCTAACCCTAACCCGAAACTTAACCCTAACCCTGACCCTAACTCTTACTCTAACCCTAATCCTAATGCTAAAACTTACCCTAAACTCTCAGGTTAAATGAAAACCTAGCACTAGCCCTCACCGTAACTTCTAAACCTGACCTCAACCCTTAACCTAACCCTACCTCTAACGTTAACCTAGCCCAAACCCTAACCATGACTTAACCCTAACACTTACCCTAAACCAAACCCTCAATCTAACCTCAAATCTATACCTAATCCTAACCTTAAACCTAAAACTAAACCCTAAACCCTAACCCTAACCCTAACCCTAACCCTAAGCTCAACCCTCCCCCTTAACTTCAACTTCACCCTAACCCTAACCCTAAACTGAACCCTCACCCTAAATCTAACCCTAAACCAGACCCTAACCTTAACCCAAACACCTAACCCTAATGCTAACTCTAACACATCCTTAACCTAAACTTCACCCTAAACCTAGCCTAACCTTAACCCTAAAACTGAACCTAACCCTAAACTATCCCCTCACTCTAGCACTAACTCTAAACCTAACCCTAACCGAAATACCCTAAAACATCAGCTTCACTGAAAACCTAACAATAACCCTCACACGAACCCCTAACCCTTTCCCTAAACCTAACCCTATCCCTAATACTAAGCCTAGCCCTGACTTAAACAGAACCCTTATCCTAAGCCTAAACTTAACCCGAACCTTAACTCTATACTAACCCTAACACTAAACCTATCAATAACCCTAAACCTGACCCTCACCCTATGCCTAAACCCTAGTACTCACTCTAACTGTAAGCCGAACCCTAACCCTAACCTAGCCCTACCCTTTACCGTAAACCTAGCCTTAACCCTAACCATACCCCTACCCTGACCCTGAGCCTAAGCCTAAGCCTAACCCTAACACTAATCTTAACCCTAACTCTAACCTTAACCCTAAACCTTACCCTAACCCTCACTCTTAACTGAAACTTCACCCTAACCCTAACCCTAACTCTAACTCTAACCCTAACCCTAACACTTACCCTAAACCCTCACCTGAACTGTAAACCTAACCCGAACTCTCACACTAACCCCTAACCGTATCCCCAACCCTAAACCTAATGCTATCCCTAAACTTATCCCTGACCCTAACCCTAAAACAAACAGTAACCCTAATCTAACCCTAACCCTAACATTAACCTAAACTTAACCCTACCCTAACCATAAACCTAAACCTAACACCCTAAACCTAACCTCTACCACTAACTATAAACCTACGACTAATCCTAACTCTTATCCTAACCCTCACCCTTAACCTAAACTTCACACTAACCCTAAGCCTACCCCTAACCTTAAACATAAACCCTAATCCTAACCCGAACCCTAAAACTAACCTGAACACTAACCTGAACACAAACCCAAACTGTAGCCCTAACCCAAAAAATAACCCTCACCCTATCCTAAACTTCATCCAAACCCTAACCCTAACCTTAACCCTAAACCTACACCAAACCCAAAACCTAACCCTAAACCTATCTCTAACCTTAATGCTAGTCCACACGAACCCTGAACCTAACTCATACAATAGCCCTGAACCTAACCCTAAACCGAATCCTAATCCTAATCCTAACCCTAGACCTAACCCTAACCCTAACCCTAACTCTAACCTCGACCCTAAATAGAACACTAACTCTAACCCTAAACCTGAGCCTAAACCTAAATCTTCCCCTACACCTAACCCTAACCCTAACTCTAACTCTAACCCTAATCGTAATACTTACACTAAACTCTGACCTTAACTGTAAAACTAATCCCCAACCCTAACCCTAATGCTATCCCTAACCCTAACCCTAACACTGACCTGCACCCCTAAGCCCTAACAATAACCCTAACCCAAACCCTAACCCCTTACACCAAAGCCTAACCCAAACCTTAACCCAAAATTTCACCCTAACTCTAACACTAACCCTAAACCTAATCATAAACCTAACCCTAACCCTAAACCAAACCTAACCATGACCCAAACCACAATGCCTAACCAGAATCCTCACCCAAATCCTAACCCTAAACTACACCTCTAACCCCTAACACTTTACCATAACCATAATCCTAACCCTACCCAACCCTCACCCTAAATCTAACCCTCACCCCAACCACAATGCCTAACACAAACCGGAACCCTCACCCTAACCGTAACACTAAACTTAACCCTGACCTAAAATCTAACCCTAACCCTAAAACTAAACAGAACCCGTAAACTTAACCCTAAACATAACCTTAACACTAACCTGAAAGCTAACCTAAACCTTAGCCATAACACTAACCCTAACCCTCACCCTATTTGAAACTTCACGCTATCCCTAACCTAAAGCAAACACTACCTATAAGCTTAACCCTACCCCTAAACCTAACCCTAACCTTAACCTTGGCGCACCTGGAACCCTAAACCTAACCCTTAAAATAACTCTGACCCTAACCCTCAACCTAAACCTAATACTAATCCTAACCCTGACCCTAACCCTAACCTTACCTTTACCCTAACTTTAACCCTACCATAAACTTAAACCTAACCCTAACCCTAACCGTAACACTTGCACAAAACCCTCACCTTGACTCTAAATCTTACCCTAACCCTAAACTTAATCCTAAATATAACCCTACCCTAAACCTAACTGAAACACTAACCCCTAACCCTAAGTCTAACACTAATCCTTAGCCTAAACCTAAACTTAACCCTAAACCTAACCCTAACCACTTTCCCTAACTCTAACCCTAACCCTAACCCGAACCCTCACTCTTAACCAAAATTTCACCCGAAACATAACCCTAAACCTACCCTAACTTCATTCAAACTCTAATCCTAACCAAAACTAAAACTAACCCAACACCTAACTCGACCCCTAACACTAATCCTAAACCTAACCCCTACCCTGACCTTAACCTGAACCCTAACCCCTAACCCTAACCCTCACACTTAGCATAAACTTCATCCTAACCCTAACACTAAACATAACACTAAATCTCCCCCTAACCCTGACCCTAACCCTAATCCTAACCATAAACCTAACCCTAACCCGAAACTTAACCCTAACCCTGACCCTAACTCTTACTCTAACCCTAATCCTAATGCTAAAACTTACCCTAAACTCTCAGGTTAAATGAAAACCTAGCACTAGCCCTCACCGTAACTTCTAAACCTGACCCCAACCCTTAACCTAACCCTACCTCTAACGTTAACCTAGCCCAAACCCTAACCATGACTTAACCCTAACACTTACCCTAAACCAAACCCTCAATCTAACCTCAAATCTATACCTAATCCTAACCTTAAACCTAAAACTAAACCCTAAACCCTAACCCTAACCCTAACCCTAACCCTAACCCTAAGCTCAACCCTCCCCCTTAACTTCAACTTCACCCTAACCCTAACCCTAAACTGAACCCTCACCCTAAATCTAACCCTAAACCAGACCCTAACCTTAACCCAAACACCTAACCCTAATGCTAACTCTAACACATCCTTAACCTAAACTTCACCCTAAACCTAGCCTAACCTTAACCCTAAAACTGAACCTAACCCTAAACTATCCCCTCACTCTAGCACTAACTCTAAACCTAACCCTAACCGAAATACCCTAAAACATCAGCTTCACTGAAAACCTAACAATAACCCTCACACGAACCCCTAACCCTTTCCCTAAACCTAACCCTATCCCTAATACTAAGCCTAGACCTGACTTAAACAGAACCCTTATCCTAAGCCTAAACTTAACCCGAACCTTAACTCTATACTAACCCTAACACTAAACCTATCAATAACCCTAAACCTGACCCTCACCCTATGCCTAAACCCTAGTACTCACTCTAACTGTAAGCCGAACCCTAACCCTAACCTAGCCCTACCCTTTACCGTAAACCTAGCCTTAACCCTAACCATACCCCTACCCTGACCCTGAGCCTAAGCCTAAGCCTAACCCTAACACTAATCTTAACCCTAACTCTAACCTTAACCCTAAACCTTACCCTAACCCTCACTCTTAACTGAAACTTCACCCTAACCCTAACCCTAACTCTAACTCTAACCCTAACCCTAACACTTACCCTAAACCCTCACCTGAACTGTAAACCTAACCCGAACTCTCACACTAACCCCTAACCGTATCCCGAACCCTAAACCTAATGCTATCCCTAAACTTATCCCTGACCCTAACCCTAAAACAAACAGTAACCCTAATCTAACCCTAACCCTAACATTAACCTAAACTTAACCCTACCCTAACCATAAACCTAAACCTAACACCCTAAACCTAACCTCTACCACTAACTATAAACCTACGACTAATCCTATCTCTTATCCTAACCCTCACCCTTAACCTAAACTTCACACTAACCCTAAGCCTACCCCTAACCTTAAACATAAACCCTAATTTTAACCCGAACCCTAAAACTAACCTGAACACTAACCTGAACACAAACCCAAACTGTAGCCCTAACCCAAAAAATAACCCTCACCCTATCCTAAACTTCATCCAAACCCTAACCCCAACCTTAACCCTAAACCTACACCAAACCCAAAACCTAACCCTAAACCTATCTCTAACCTTAATGCTAGTCCACAAGAACTCTGAATCTAACTCATACAATAGCCCTGAACCTAACCCTAAACCTAATCCTAATCCTAATCCTAAGCCTAGACCTAATCCTAACCCTAACTCTAACCTCGACCCTAAATAGAACACTAACTCTAACCCTAAACCTGAACCTAAACCTAAATCTTCCCCTACACCTAACCCTAACCCTAACTCTAACTCTAACCCTAATCGTAATACTTACACTAAACTCTGACCTTAACTGTAAAACTAATCCCCAACCCTAACCCTAATGCTATCCCTAACCCTAACCCTAACACTAACCTGCACCCCTAAGCCCTAACAATAACCCTAACCCAAACCCTAACCCCTTACACCAAAGCCTAACCCAAACCTTAACCCAAAATTTCACCCTAACTCTAACACTAACCCTAAACCTAATCATAAACCTAACCCTAACCCTAAACCAAACCTAACCATGACCCAAACCACAATGCCTAACCAGAATCCTCACCCAAATCCTAACCCTAAACTACACCTCTAACCCCTAACACTTTACCATAACCATAATCCTAACCCTACCCAACCCTCACCCTAAATCTAACCCTCACCCCAACCACAATGCCTAACACAAACCGAACCCTAACCCTAACCGTAACACTAAACTTAACCCTGACCTAAAATCTAACCCTAACCCTAAAACTAAACAGAACCCGTAAACTTAACCCTAAACATAACCTTAACACTAACCTGAAAGCTAACCTAAATCTTAGCCATAACACTAACCCTAACCCTCACCCTATTTGAAACTTCACGCTATCCCTAACCTAAAGCAAACACTACCTATAAGCTTAACCCTACCCCTAAACCTAACCCTAACCTTAACCTTGGCGCACCTGGAACCCTAAACCTAACCCTTAAAATAACCCTGACCCTAACCCTCAACCTAAACCTAATACTAATCCTAACCCTGACCCTAACCCTAACCTTACCTTTACCCTAACTTTAACGCTACCATAAACTTAAACCTAACCCTAACCCTAACCGTAACACTTGCACAAAACCCTCACCTTGACTGTAAACGTAACTCTAAATCTTACCCTAACCCTAAACTTAATCCTAAATATAACCCTACCCTAAACCTAACTGAAACACTAACCCCTAACCCTAAGTCTAACACTAATCCTTAGCCTAAACCTAAACTTAACCCTAAACCTAACCCTAACCACTTTCCCTAACTCTAACCCTAACCCTAACCCGAACCCTCACTCTTAACCAAAATTTCACCCGAAACATAACCCTAAACCTACCCTAACTTCATTCAAACTCTAATCCTAACCAAAACTAAAACTAACCCAACACCTATCTCGACCCCTAACACTAATCCTAAACCTAACCCCTACCCTGACCTTAACCTGAACCCTAACCCCTAACCCTAACCCTCACACTTAGCATAAACTTCATCCTAACCCTAACACTAAGCATAACACTAAATCTCCCCCTAACCCTGACCCTAACCCTAAACCTAACCCTAACCCGAAACTTAACCCTAACCCTGACCCTAACTCTTACTCTAACCCTAATCCTAATGCTAAAACTTACCCTAAACTCTCAGGTTAAATGAAAACCTAGCACTAGCCCTCACCGTAACTTCTAAACCTGACCTCAACCCTTAACCTAACCCTCTCTCTAACGTTAACCTAGCCCAAACCCTAACCATGACTTAACCCTAACACTTACCCTAAACCAAACACTCAATCTAACCTCAATTCTATACCTAATCCTAACCTTAAACCTAAAACTAACCCCTAAACCCTAACCCTAACCCTAAGCTCAACCCTCCCCCTTAACTTCAACTTCACCCTAACCCTAACCCTAAACTGAACCCTCACCCTAAATCTAACCCTAAACCAGACCCTAACCTTAACCCAAACACCTAACCCTAACGCTAACTCTAACACATCCTTAACCTAAACTTCACCCTAAACCTAGCCTAACCTTAACCCTAAAACTGAACCTAACCCTAAACTATCCCCTCACTCTAGCACTAACTCTAAACCTAACCCTAACCGAAATACCCTAAAACATCAGCTTCACTGAAAACCTAACAATAACCCTCACACGAACCCCTAACCCTTTCCCTAAACCTAACCCTATCCCTAATACTAAGCCTAGCCCTGACTTAAACAGAACCCTTATCCTAAGCCTAAACTTAACCCGAACCTTAACTCTATACTAACCCTAACACTAAACCTATCAATAACCCTAAACCTGACCCTCACCCTATGCCTAAACCCTAGTACTCACTCTAACTGTAAGCCGAACCCTAACCCTAACCTAGCCCTACCCTTTACCGTAAACCTAGCCTTAACCCTAACCATACCCCTACCCTGACCCTGAGCCTAAGCCTAAGCCTAACCCTAACACTAATCTTAACCCTAACTCTAACCTTAACCCTAAACCTTGCCCTAACCCTCACTCTTAACTGAAACTTCACCCTAACCCTAACCCTAACTCTAACTCTAACCCTAACCCTAACACTTACCCTAAACCCTCACCTGAACTGTAAACCTAACCCGAACTCTCACACTAACCCCTAACCGTATCCCGAACCCTAAACCTAATGCTATCCCTAAACTTATCCCTGACCCTAACCCTAAAACAAACAGTAACCCTAATCTAACCCTAACCCTAACATTAACCTAAACTTAACCCTACCCTAACCATAAACCTAAACCTAACACCCTAAACCTAACCTCTACCACTAACTATAAACCTACGACTAATCCTATCTCTTATCCTAACCCTCACCCTTAACCTAAACTTCACACTAACCCTAAGCCTACCCCTAACCTTAAACATAAACCCTAATTTTAACCCGAACCCTAAAACTAACCTGAACACTAACCTGAACACAAACCCAAACTGTAGCCCTAACCCAAAAAATAACCCTCACCCTATCCTAAACTTCATCCAAACCCTAACCCCAACCTTAACCCTAAACCTACACCAAACCCAAAACCTAACCCTAAACCTATCTCTAACCTTAATGCTAGTCCACAAGAACTCTGAATCTAACTCATACAATAGCCCTGAACCTAACCCTAAACCTAATCCTAATCCTTATCCTAAGCCTAGACCTAATCCTAACCCTAACTCTAACCTCGACCCTAAATAGAACACTAACTCTAACCCTAAACCTGAACCTAAACCTAAATCTTCCCCTACACCTAACCCTAACCCTAACTCTAACTCTAACCCTAATCGTAATACTTACACTAAACTCTGACCTTAACTGTAAAACTAATCCCCAACCCTAACCCTAATGCTATCCCTAACCCTAACCCTAACACTAACCTGCACCCCTAAGCCCTAACAATAACCCTAACCCAAACCCTAACCCCTTACACCAAAGCCTAACCCAAACCTTAACCCAAAATTTCACCCTAACTCTAACACTAACCCTAAACCTAATCATAAACCTAACCCTAACCCTAAACCAAACCTAACCATGACCCAAACCACAATGCCTAACCAGAATCCTCACCCAAATCCTAACCCTAAACTACACCTCTAACCCCTAACACTTTACCATAACCATAATCCTAACCCTACCCAACCCTCACCCTAAATCTAACCCTCACCCCAACCACAATGCCTAACACAAACCGAACCCTAACCCTAACCGTAACACTAAACTTAACCCTGACCTAAAATCTAACCCTAACCCTAAAACTAAACAGAACCCGTAAACTTAACCCTAAACATAACCTTAACACTAACCTGAAAGCTAACCTAAATCTTAGCCATAACACTAACCCTAACCCTCACCCTATTTGAAACTTCACGCTATCCCTAACCTAAAGCAAACACTACCTATAAGCTTAACCCTACCCCTAAACCTAACCCTAACCTTAACCTTGGCGCACCTGGAACCCTAAACCTAACCCTTAAAATAACCCTGACCCTAACCCTCAACCTAAACCTAATACTAATCCTAACCCTGACCCTAACCCTAACCTTACCTTTACCCTAACTTTAACGCTACCATAAACTTAAACCTAACCCTAACCCTAACCGTAACACTTGCACAAAACCCTCACCTTGACTGTAAACGTAACTCTAAATCTTACCCTAACCCTAAACTTAATCCTAAATATAACCCTACCCTAAACCTAACTGAAACACTAACCCCTAACCCTAAGTCTAACACTAATCCTTAGCCTAAACCTAAACTTAACCCTAAACCTAACCCTAACCACTTTCCCTAACTCTAACCCTAACCCTAACCCGAACCCTCACTCTTAACCAAAATTTCACCCGAAACATAACCCTAAACCTACCCTAACTTCATTCAAACTCTAATCCTAACCAAAACTAAAACTAACCCAACACCTATCTCGACCCCTAACACTAATCCTAAACCTAACCCCTACCCTGACCTTAACCTGAACCCTAACCCCTAACCCTAACCCTCACACTTAGCATAAACTTCATCCTAACCCTAACACTAAGCATAACACTAAATCTCCCCCTAACCCTGACCCTAACCCTAAACCTAACCCTAACCCGAAACTTAACCCTAACCCTGACCCTAACTCTTACTCTAACCCTAATCCTAATGCTAAAACTTACCCTAAACTCTCAGGTTAAATGAAAACCTAGCACTAGCCCTCACCGTAACTTCTAAACCTAACCCCAACCCTTAACCTAACCCTACCTCTAACGTTAACCTAGCCCAAACCCTAACCATGACTTAACCCTAACACTTACCCTAAACCAAACCCTCAATCTAACCTCAATTCTATACCTAATCCTAACCTTAAACCTAAAACTAAACCCTAAACCCTAACCCTAACCCTAACCCTAAGCTCAACCCTCCCCCTTAACTTCAACTTCACCCTAACCCTAACCCTAAACTGAACCCTCACCCTAAATCTAACCCTAAACCAGACCCTAACCTTAACCCAAACACCTAACCCTAACGCTAACTCTAACACATCCTTAACCTAAACTTCACCCTAAACCTAGCCTAACCTTAACCCTAAAACTAAACCTAACCCTAAACTATCCCTTCACTCTAGCACTAACTCTAAACCTAACCCTAACCGAAATACCCTAAAACATCAGCTTCACTGAAAACCTAACAATAACCCTCACACGAACCCCTAACCCTTTCCCTAAACCTAACCCTATCCCTAATACTAAGCCTAGCCCTGACTTAAACAGAACCCTTATCCTAAGCCTAAACTTAACCCGAACCTTAACTCTATACTAACCCTAACACTAAACCTAACAATAACCCTAAACCTGACCCTCACCCTATGCCTAAACCCTAGCACTCACTCTAACTGTAAGCCGAACCCTAACCCTAACCTAGCCCTACCCTTTACCATAAACCTAGCCTTAACCCTAACCTCACCCCTACCCTGACCCTGAGCCTAAGCCTAAGCCTAACCCTAACACTAATCTTAACCCTAACTCTAACCTTAACCCTAAACCTTACCCTAACCCTCACTCTTAACTGAAACTTCACCCTAACCCTAACCCTAACTCTAACTCTAACCCTAACCCTAACACTTACCCTAAACCCTCACCTGAACTGTAAACCTAACCCGAACTCTCACACTAACCCCTAACCGTATCCCCAACCCTAAACCTAATGCTATCCCTAAACTTATCCCTGACCCTAACCCTAAAACAAACAGTAACCCTAATCTAACCCTAACCCTAACATTAACCTAAACTTAACCCTACCCTAACCATAAACCTAAACCTAACACCCTAAACCTAACCTCTACCACTAACTATAAACCTACGACTAATCCTAACTCTTATCCTAACCCTCACCCTTAACCTAAACTTCACACTAACCCTAAGCCTACCCCTAACCTTAAACATAAACCCTAATCCTAACCCGAACCCTAAAACTAACCTGAACACTAACCTGAACACAAACCCAAACTGTAGCCCTAACCCAAAAAATAACCCTCACCCTATCCTAAACTTCATCCAAACCCTAACCCTAACCTTAACCCTAAACCTACACCAAACCCAAAACCTAACCCTAAACCTATCTCTAACCTTAATGCTAGTCCACAAGAACCCTGAACCTAACTCATACAATAGCCCTGAACCTAACCCTAAACCTAATCCTAATCCTAATCCTAAGCCTAGACCTAATCCTAACCCTAACCCTAACTCTAACCTCGACCCTAAATAGAACACTAACTCTAACCCTAAACCTGAACCTAAACCTAAATCTTACCCTACACCTAACCCTAACCCTAACTCTAACTCCAACCCTAATCATAATACTTACACTAAACTCTGACCTTAACTGTAAAACTAATCCCCAACCCTAACCCTAATGCTATCCCTAACCCTAACACTAACCTGCACCCCTAAGCCCTAACAATAACCCTAACCCAAACCCTAACCCCTTACACCAAAGCCTAACCCAAACCTTAACCCAAAATTTCACCCTAACTCTAACACTAACCCTAAACCTAATCATAAACCTAACCCTAACCCTAAACCAAACCTAACCATGACCCAAACCACAATGCCTAACCAGAATCCTCACCCAAATCCTAACCCTAAACTACACCTCTAACCCCTAACACTTTACCATTACCATAATCCTAACCCTACCCAACCCTCACCCTAAATCTAACCCTCAGCCCAACCACAATGCCTAACACAAACCGGAACCCTAACCCTAACCGTAACACTAAACTTAACCCTGACCTAAAATCTAACCCTAACCCTAAAACTAAACAGAACCCGTAAACTTAACTCTAAACATAACCTTAACACTAACCTGAAAACTAACCTAAACCTTAGCCATAACACTAACCCTAACCCTCACCCTATTTGAAACTTCACGCTATCCCTAACCTAAAGCAAACACTACCTATAAGCTTAACCCTACCCCTAAACCTAACCCTAACCTTAACCTTGGCGCACCTGGAACCCTAAACCTAACCCTTAAAATAACTCTGACCCTAACCCTCAACCTAAACCTAATACTAATCCTAACCCTGACCCTAACCCTAAACTTACCTTTACCCTAACTTTAACGCTACCATAAACTTAAACCTAACCCTAACCCTAACCGTAACACTTGCACAAAACCCTCACCTTGACTGTAAACGTAACTCTAAATCTTACCCTAACCCTAAACTTAATCCTAAATATAACCCTACCCTAAACCTAACTGAAACACTAACCCCTAACCCTAAGTCTAACACTAATCCTTAGCCTAAACCTAAACTTAACCCTAAACCTAACCCTAACCACTTTCCCTAACTCTAACCCTAACCCTAACCCGAACCCTCACTCTTAACCAAAATTTCACCCGAAACATAACCCTAAACCTACCCTAACTTCATTCAAACTCTAATCCTAACCAAAACTAAAACTAACCCAACACCTAACTCGACCCCTAACACTAATCCTAAACCTAACCCCTACCCTGACCTTAACCTGAACCCTAACCCCTAACCCTAACCCTCACACTTAGCATAAACTTCATCCTAACCCTAACACTAAACATAACACTAAATCTCCCCCTAACCCTGACCCTAACCCTAATCCTAACCATAAACCTAACCCTAACCCGAAACTTAACCCTAACCCTGACCCTAACTCTTACTCTAACCCTAATCCTAATGCTAAAACTTACCCTAAACTCTCAGGTTAAATGAAAACCTAGCACTAGCCCTCACCGTAACTTCTAAACCTAACCCCAACCCTTAACCTAACCCTACCTCTAACGTTAACCTAGCCCAAACCCTAACCATGACTTAACCCTAACACTTACCCTAAACCAAACCCTCAATCTAACCTCAATTCTATACCTAATCCTAACCTTAAACCTAAAACTAAACCCTAAACCCTAACCCTAACCCTAACCCTAAGCTCAACCCTCCCCCTTAACTTCAACTTCACCCTAACCCTAACCCTAAACTGAACCCTCACCCTAAATCTAACCCTAAACCAGACCCTAACCTTAACCCAAACACCTAACCCTAACGCTAACTCTAACACATCCTTAACCTAAACTTCACCCTAAACCTAGCCTAACCTTAACCCTAAAACTAAACCTAACCCTAAACTATCCCTTCACTCTAGCACTAACTCTAAACCTACCCCTAACCTTAAACATAAACCCTAATCCTAACCCGAACCCTAAAACTAACCTGAACACTAACCTGAACACAAACCCAAACTGTAGCCCTAACCCAAAAAATAACCCTCACCCTATCCTAAACTTCATCCAAACCCTAACCCTAACCTTAACCCTAAACCTACACCAAACCCAAAACCTAACCCTAAACCTATCTCTAACCTTAATGCTAGTCCACACGAGCCCTGAACCTAACTCATACAATAGCCCTGAACCTAACCCTAAACCGAATCCTAATCCTAATCCTAACCCTAGACCTAACCCTAACCCTAACCCTAACTCTAACCTCGACCCTAAATAGAACACTAACTCTAACCCTAAACCTGAACCTAAACCTAAATCTTCCCCTACACCTAACCCTAACCCTAACTCTAACTCTAACCCTAATCGTAATACTTACACTAAACTCTGACCTTAACTGTAAAACTAATCCCCAACCCTAACCCTAATGCTATCCCTAACCCTAACCCTAACACTGACCTGCACCCCTAAGCCCTAACAATAACCCTAACCCAAACCCTAACCCCTTACACCAAAGCCTAACCCAAACCTTAACCCAAAATTTCACCCTAACTCTAACACTAACCCTAAACCTAATCATAAACCTAACCCTAACCCTAAACCAAACCTAACCATGACCCAAACCACAATGCCTAACCAGAATCCTCACCCAAATCCTAACCCTAAACTACACCTCTAACCCCTAACACTTTACCATAACCATAATCCTAACCCTACCCAACCCTCACCCTAAATCTAACCCTCACCCCAACCACAATGCCTAACACAAACCGGAACCCTCACCCTAACCGTAACACTAAACTTAACCCTGACCTAAAATCTAACCCTAACCCTAAAACTAAACAGAACCCGTAAACTTAACCCTAAACATAACCTTAACACTAACCTGAAAGCTAACCTAAACCTTAGCCATAACACTAACCCTAACCCTCACCCTATTTGAAACTTCACGCTATCCCTAACCTAAAGCAAACACTACCTATAAGCTTAACCCTACCCCTAAACCTAACCCTAACCTTAACCTTGGCGCACCTGGAACCCTAAACCTAACCCTTAAAATAACTCTGACCCTAACCCTCAACCTAAACCTAATACTAATCCTAACCCTGACCCTAACCCTAACCTTACCTTTACCCTAACTTTAACCCTACCATAAACTTAAACCTAACCCTAACCCTAACCGTAACACTTGCACAAAACCCTCACCTTGACTCTAAATCTTACCCTAACCCTAAACTTAATCCTAAATATAACCCTACCCTAAACCTAACTGAAACACTAACCCCTAACCCTAAGTCTAACACTAATCCTTAGCCTAAACCTAAACTTAACCCTAAACCTAACCCTAACCACTTTCCCTAACTCTAACCCTAACCCTAACCCGAACCCTCACTCTTAACCAAAATTTCACCCGAAACATAACCCTAAACCTACCCTAACTTCATTCAAACTCTAATCCTAACCAAAACTAAAACTAACCCAACACCTAACTCGACCCCTAACACTAATCCTAAACCTAACCCCTACCCTGACCTTAACCTGAACCCTAACCCCTAACCCTAACCCTCACACTTAGCATAAACTTCATCCTAACTCTAACACTAAACATAACACTAAATCTCCCCCTAACCCTGACCCTAACCCTAATCCTAACCATAAACCTAACCCTAACCCGAAACTTAACCCTAACCCTGACCCTAACTCTTACTCTAACCCTAATCCTAATGCTAAAACTTACCCTAAACTCTCAGGTTAAATGAAAACCTAGCACTAGCCCTCACCGTAACTTCTAAACCTGACCTCAACCCTTAACCTAACCCTACCTCTAACGTTAACCTAGCCCAAACCCTAACCATGACTTAACCCTAACACTTACCCTAAACCAAACCCTCAATCTAACCTCAAATCTATACCTAATCCTAACCTTAAACCTAAAACTAAACCCTAAACCCTAACCCTAACCCTAACCCTAACCCTAAGCTCAACCCTCCCCCTTAACTTCAACTTCACCCTAACCCTAACCCTAAACTGAACCCTCACCCTAAATCTAACCCTAAACCAGACCCTAACCTTAACCCAAACACCTAACCCTAATGCTAACTCTAACACATCCTTAACCTAAACTTCACCCTAAACCTAGCCTAACCTTAACCCTAAAACTGAACCTAACCCTAAACTATCCCCTCACTCTAGCACTAACTCTAAACCTAACCCTAACCGAAATACCCTAAAACATCAGCTTCACTGAAAACCTAACAATAACCCTCACACGAACCCCTAACCCTTTCCCTAAACCTAACCCTATCCCTAATACTAAGCCTAGCCCTGACTTAAACAGAACCCTTATCCTAAGCCTAAACTTAACCCGAACCTTAACTCTATACTAACCCTAACACTAAACCTATCAATAACCCTAAACCTGACCCTCACCCTATGCCTAAACCCTAGTACTCACTCTAACTGTAAGCCGAACCCTAACCCTAACCTAGCCCTACCCTTTACCGTAAACCTAGCCTTAACCCTAACCATACCCCTACCCTGACCCTGAGCCTAAGCCTAAGCCTAACCCTAACACTAATCTTAACCCTAACTCTAACCTTAACCCTAAACCTTACCCTAACCCTCACTCTTAACTGAAACTTCACCCTAACCCTAACCCTAACTCTAACTCTAACCCTAACCCTAACACTTACCCTAAACCCTCACCTGAACTGTAAACCTAACCCGAACTCTCACACTAACCCCTAACCGTATCCCCAACCCTAAACCTAATGCTATCCCTAAACTTATCCCTGACCCTAACCCTAAAACAAACAGTAACCCTAATCTAACCCTAACCCTAACATTAACCTAAACTTAACCCTACCCTAACCATAAACCTAAACCTAACACCCTAAACCTAACCTCTACCACTAACTATAAACCTACGACTAATCCTAACTCTTATCCTAACCCTCACCCTTAACCTAAACTTCACACTAACCCTAAGCCTACCCCTAACCTTAAACATAAACCCTAATCCTAACCCGAACCCTAAAACTAACCTGAACACTAACCTGAACACAAACCCAAACTGTAGCCCTAACCCAAAAAATAACCCTCACCCTATCCTAAACTTCATCCAAACCCTAACCCTAACCTTAACCCTAAACCTACACCAAACCCAAAACCTAACCCTAAACCTATCTCTAACCTTAATGCTAGTCCACACGAACCCTGAACCTAACTCATACAATAGCCCTGAACCTAACCCTAAACCGAATCCTAATCCTAATCCTAACCCTAGACCTAACCCTAACCCTAACCCTAACTCTAACCTCGACCCTAAATAGAACACTAACTCTAACCCTAAACCTGAGCCTAAACCTAAATCTTCCCCTACACCTAACCCTAACCCTAACTCTAACTCTAACCCTAATCGTAATACTTACACTAAACTCTGACCTTAACTGTAAAACTAATCCCCAACCCTAACCCTAATGCTATCCCTAACCCTAACCCTAACACTGACCTGCACCCCTAAGCCCTAACAATAACCCTAACCCAAACCCTAACCCCTTACACCAAAGCCTAACCCAAACCTTAACCCAAAATTTCACCCTAACTCTAACACTAACCCTAAACCTAATCATAAACCTAACCCTAACCCTAAACCAAACCTAACCATGACCCAAACCACAATGCCTAACCAGAATCCTCACCCAAATCCTAACCCTAAACTACACCTCTAACCCCTAACACTTTACCATAACCATAATCCTAACCCTACCCAACCCTCACCCTAAATCTAACCCTCACCCCAACCACAATGCCTAACACAAACCGGAACCCTCACCCTAACCGTAACACTAAACTTAACCCTGACCTAAAATCTAACCCTAACCCTAAAACTAAACAGAACCCGTAAACTTAACCCTAAACATAACCTTAACACTAACCTGAAAGCTAACCTAAACCTTAGCCATAACACTAACCCTAACCCTCACCCTATTTGAAACTTCACGCTATCCCTAACCTAAAGCAAACACTACCTATAAGCTTAACCCTACCCCTAAACCTAACCCTAACCTTAACCTTGGCGCACCTGGAACCCTAAACCTAACCCTTAAAATAACTCTGACCCTAACCCTCAACCTAAACCTAATACTAATCCTAACCCTGACCCTAACCCGAACCTTACCTTTACCCTAACTTTAACCCTACCATAAACTTAAACCTAACCCTAACCCTAACCGTAACACTTGCACAAAACCCTCACCTTGACTCTAAATCTTACCCTAACCCTAAACTTAATCCTAAATATAACCCTACCCTAAACCTAACTGAAACACTAACCCCTAACCCTAAGTCTAACACTAATCCTTAGCCTAAACCTAAACTTAACCCTAAACCTAACCCTAACCACTTTCCCTAACTCTAACCCTAACCCTAACCCGAACCCTCACTCTTAACCAAAATTTCACCCGAAACATAACCCTAAACCTACCCTAACTTCATTCAAACTCTAATCCTAACCAAAACTAAAACTAACCCAACACCTAACTCGACCCCTAACACTAATCCTAAACCTAACCCCTACCCTGACCTTAACCTGAACCCTAACCCCTAACCCTAACCCTCACACTTAGCATAAACTTCATCCTAACCCTAACACTAAACATAACACTAAATCTCCCCCTAACCCTGACCCTAACCCTAATCCTAACCATAAACCTAACCCTAACCCGAAACTTAACCCTAACCCTGACCCTAACTCTTACTCTAACCCTAATCCTAATGCTAAAACTTACCCTAAACTCTCAGGTTAAATGAAAACCTAGCACTAGCCCTCACCGTAACTTCTAAACCTGACCCCAACCCTTAACCTAACCCTACCTCTAACGTTAACCTAGCCCAAACCCTAACCATGACTTAACCCTAACACTTACCCTAAACCAAACCCTCAATCTAACCTCAAATCTATACCTAATCCTAACCTTAAACCTAAAACTAAACCCTAAACCCTAACCCTAACCCTAACCCTAACCCTAACCCTAAGCTCAACCCTCCCCCTTAACTTCAACTTCACCCTAACCCTAACCCTAAACTGAACCCTCACCCTAAATCTAACCCTAAACCAGACCCTAACCTTAACCCAAACACCTAACCCTAATGCTAACTCTAACACATCCTTAACCTAAACTTCACCCTAAACCTAGCCTAACCTTAACCCTAAAACTGAACCTAACCCTAAACTATCCCCTCACTCTAGCACTAACTCTAAACCTAACCCTAACCGAAATACCCTAAAACATCAGCTTCACTGAAAACCTAACAATAACCCTCACACGAACCCCTAACCCTTTCCCTAAACCTAACCCTATCCCTAATACTAAGCCTAGACCTGACTTAAACAGAACCCTTATCCTAAGCCTAAACTTAACCCGAACCTTAACTCTATACTAACCCTAACACTAAACCTATCAATAACCCTAAACCTGACCCTCACCCTATGCCTAAACCCTAGTACTCACTCTAACTGTAAGCCGAACCCTAACCCTAACCTAGCCCTACCCTTTACCGTAAACCTAGCCTTAACCCTAACCATACCCCTACCCTGACCCTGAGCCTAAGCCTAAGCCTAACCCTAACACTAATCTTAACCCTAACTCTAACCTTAACCCTAAACCTTACCCTAACCCTCACTCTTAACTGAAACTTCACCCTAACCCTAACCCTAACTCTAACTCTAACCCTAACCCTAACACTTACCCTAAACCCTCACCTGAACTGTAAACCTAACCCGAACTCTCACACTAACCCCTAACCGTATCCCGAACCCTAAACCTAATGCTATCCCTAAACTTATCCCTGACCCTAACCCTAAAACAAACAGTAACCCTAATCTAACCCTAACCCTAACATTAACCTAAACTTAACCCTACCCTAACCATAAACCTAAACCTAACACCCTAAACCTAACCTCTACCACTAACTATAAACCTACGACTAATCCTATCTCTTATCCTAACCCTCACCCTTAACCTAAACTTCACACTAACCCTAAGCCTACCCCTAACCTTAAACATAAACCCTAATTTTAACCCGAACCCTAAAACTAACCTGAACACTAACCTGAACACAAACCCAAACTGTAGCCCTAACCCAAAAAATAACCCTCACCCTATCCTAAACTTCATCCAAACCCTAACCCCAACCTTAACCCTAAACCTACACCAAACCCAAAACCTAACCCTAAACCTATCTCTAACCTTAATGCTAGTCCACAAGAACTCTGAATCTAACTCATACAATAGCCCTGAACCTAACCCTAAACCTAATCCTAATCCTAATCCTAAGCCTAGACCTAATCCTAACCCTAACTCTAACCTCGACCCTAAATAGAACACTAACTCTAACCCTAAACCTGAACCTAAACCTAAATCTTCCCCTACACCTAACCCTAACCCTAACTCTAACTCTAACCCTAATCGTAATACTTACACTAAACTCTGACCTTAACTGTAAAACTAATCCCCAACCCTAACCCTAATGCTATCCCTAACCCTAACCCTAACACTAACCTGCACCCCTAAGCCCTAACAATAACCCTAACCCAAACCCTAACCCCTTACACCAAAGCCTAACCCAAACCTTAACCCAAAATTTCACCCTAACTCTAACACTAACCCTAAACCTAATCATAAACCTAACCCTAACCCTAAACCAAACCTAACCATGACCCAAACCACAATGCCTAACCAGAATCCTCACCCAAATCCTAACCCTAAACTACACCTCTAACCCCTAACACTTTACCATAACCATAATCCTAACCCTACCCAACCCTCACCCTAAATCTAACCCTCACCCCAACCACAATGCCTAACACAAACCGAACCCTAACCCTAACCGTAACACTAAACTTAACCCTGACCTAAAATCTAACCCTAACCCTAAAACTAAACAGAACCCGTAAACTTAACCCTAAACATAACCTTAACACTAACCTGAAAGCTAACCTAAATCTTAGCCATAACACTAACCCTAACCCTCACCCTATTTGAAACTTCACGCTATCCCTAACCTAAAGCAAACACTACCTATAAGCTTAACCCTACCCCTAAACCTAACCCTAACCTTAACCTTGGCGCACCTGGAACCCTAAACCTAACCCTTAAAATAACCCTGACCCTAACCCTCAACCTAAACCTAATACTAATCCTAACCCTGACCCTAACCCTAACCTTACCTTTACCCTAACTTTAACGCTACCATAAACTTAAACCTAACCCTAACCCTAACCGTAACACTTGCACAAAACCCTCACCTTGACTGTAAACGTAACTCTAAATCTTACCCTAACCCTAAACTTAATCCTAAATATAACCCTACCCTAAACCTAACTGAAACACTAACCCCTAACCCTAAGTCTAACACTAATCCTTAGCCTAAACCTAAACTTAACCCTAAACCTAACCCTAACCACTTTCCCTAACTCTAACCCTAACCCTAACCCGAACCCTCACTCTTAACCAAAATTTCACCCGAAACATAACCCTAAACCTACCCTAACTTCATTCAAACTCTAATCCTAACCAAAACTAAAACTAACCCAACACCTATCTCGACCCCTAACACTAATCCTAAACCTAACCCCTACCCTGACCTTAACCTGAACCCTAACCCCTAACCCTAACCCTCACACTTAGCATAAACTTCATCCTAACCCTAACACTAAGCATAACACTAAATCTCCCCCTAACCCTGACCCTAACCCTAAACCTAACCCTAACCCGAAACTTAACCCTAACCCTGACCCTAACTCTTACTCTAACCCTAATCCTAATGCTAAAACTTACCCTAAACTCTCAGGTTAAATGAAAACCTAGCACTAGCCCTCACCGTAACTTCTAAACCTGACCTCAACCCTTAACCTAACCCTCTCTCTAACGTTAACCTAGCCCAAACCCTAACCATGACTTAACCCTAACACTTACCCTAAACCAAACACTCAATCTAACCTCAATTCTATACCTAATCCTAACCTTAAACCTAAAACTAACCCCTAAACCCTAACCCTAACCCTAAGCTCAACCCTCCCCCTTAACTTCAACTTCACCCTAACCCTAACCCTAAACTGAACCCTCACCCTAAATCTAACCCTAAACCAGACCCTAACCTTAACCCAAACACCTAACCCTAACGCTAACTCTAACACATCCTTAACCTAAACTTCACCCTAAACCTAGCCTAACCTTAACCCTAAAACTGAACCTAACCCTAAACTATCCCCTCACTCTAGCACTAACTCTAAACCTAACCCTAACCGAAATACCCTAAAACATCAGCTTCACTGAAAACCTAACAATAACCCTCACACGAACCCCTAACCCTTTCCCTAAACCTAACCCTATCCCTAATACTAAGCCTAGCCCTGACTTAAACAGAACCCTTATCCTAAGCCTAAACTTAACCCGAACCTTAACTCTATACTAACCCTAACACTAAACCTATCAATAACCCTAAACCTGACCCTCACCCTATGCCTAAACCCTAGTACTCACTCTAACTGTAAGCCGAACCCTAACCCTAACCTAGCCCTACCCTTTACCGTAAACCTAGCCTTAACCCTAACCATACCCCTACCCTGACCCTGAGCCTAAGCCTAAGCCTAACCCTAACACTAATCTTAACCCTAACTCTAACCTTAACCCTAAACCTTACCCTAACCCTCACTCTTAACTGAAACTTCACCCTAACCCTAACCCTAACTCTAACTCTAACCCTAACCCTAACACTTACCCTAAACCCTCACCTGAACTGTAAACCTAACCCGAACTCTCACACTAACCCCTAACCGTATCCCGAACCCTAAACCTAATGCTATCCCTAAACTTATCCCTGACCCTAACCCTAAAACAAACAGTAACCCTAATCTAACCCTAACCCTAACATTAACCTAAACTTAACCCTACCCTAACCATAAACCTAAACCTAACACCCTAAACCTAACCTCTACCACTAACTATAAACCTACGACTAATCCTATCTCTTATCCTAACCCTCACCCTTAACCTAAACTTCACACTAACCCTAAGCCTACCCCTAACCTTAAACATAAACCCTAATTTTAACCCGAACCCTAAAACTAACCTGAACACTAACCTGAACACAAACCCAAACTGTAGCCCTAACCCAAAAAATAACCCTCACCCTATCCTAAACTTCATCCAAACCCTAACCCCAACCTTAACCCTAAACCTACACCAAACCCAAAACCTAACCCTAAACCTATCTCTAACCTTAATGCTAGTCCACAAGAACTCTGAATCTAACTCATACAATAGCCCTGAACCTAACCCTAAACCTAATCCTAATCCTTATCCTAAGCCTAGACCTAATCCTAACCCTAACTCTAACCTCGACCCTAAATAGAACACTAACTCTAACCCTAAACCTGAACCTAAACCTAAATCTTCCCCTACACCTAACCCTAACCCTAACTCTAACTCTAACCCTAATCGTAATACTTACACTAAACTCTGACCTTAACTGTAAAACTAATCCCCAACCCTAACCCTAATGCTATCCCTAACCCTAACCCTAACACTAACCTGCACCCCTAAGCCCTAACAATAACCCTAACCCAAACCCTAACCCCTTACACCAAAGCCTAACCCAAACCTTAACCCAAAATTTCACCCTAACTCTAACACTAACCCTAAACCTAATCATAAACCTAACCCTAACCCTAAACCAAACCTAACCATGACCCAAACCACAATGCCTAACCAGAATCCTCACCCAAATCCTAACCCTAAACTACACCTCTAACCCCTAACACTTTACCATAACCATAATCCTAACCCTACCCAACCCTCACCCTAAATCTAACCCTCACCCCAACCACAATGCCTAACACAAACCGAACCCTAACCCTAACCGTAACACTAAACTTAACCCTGACCTAAAATCTAACCCTAACCCTAAAACTAAACAGAACCCGTAAACTTAACCCTAAACATAACCTTAACACTAACCTGAAAGCTAACCTAAATCTTAGCCATAACACTAACCCTAACCCTCACCCTATTTGAAACTTCACGCTATCCCTAACCTAAAGCAAACACTACCTATAAGCTTAACCCTACCCCTAAACCTAACCCTAACCTTAACCTTGGCGCACCTGGAACCCTAAACCTAACCCTTAAAATAACCCTGACCCTAACCCTCAACCTAAACCTAATACTAATCCTAACCCTGACCCTAACCCTAACCTTACCTTTACCCTAACTTTAACGCTACCATAAACTTAAACCTAACCCTAACCCTAACCGTAACACTTGCACAAAACCCTCACCTTGACTGTAAACGTAACTCTAAATCTTACCCTAACCCTAAACTTAATCCTAAATATAACCCTACCCTAAACCTAACTGAAACACTAACCCCTAACCCTAAGTCTAACACTAATCCTTAGCCTAAACCTAAACTTAACCCTAAACCTAACCCTAACCACTTTCCCTAACTCTAACCCTAACCCTAACCCGAACCCTCACTCTTAACCAAAATTTCACCCGAAACATAACCCTAAACCTACCCTAACTTCATTCAAACTCTAATCCTAACCAAAACTAAAACTAACCCAACACCTATCTCGACCCCTAACACTAATCCTAAACCTAACCCCTACCCTGACCTTAACCTGAACCCTAACCCCTAACCCTAACCCTCACACTTAGCATAAACTTCATCCTAACCCTAACACTAAGCATAACACTAAATCTCCCCCTAACCCTGACCCTAACCCTAAACCTAACCCTAACCCGAAACTTAACCCTAACCCTGACCCTAACTCTTACTCTAACCCTAATCCTAATGCTAAAACTTACCCTAAACTCTCAGGTTAAATGAAAACCTAGCACTAGCCCTCACCGTAACTTCTAAACCTGACCTCAACCCTTAACCTAACCCTCTCTCTAACGTTAACCTAGCTCAAACCCTAACCATGACTTAACCCTAACACTTACCCTAAACCAAACACTCAATCTAACCTCAATTCTATACCTAATCCTAACCTTAAACCTAAAACTAACCCCTAAACCCTAACCCTAACCCTAAGCTCAACCCTCCCCCTTAACTTCAACTTCACCCTAACCCTAACCCTAAACTGAACCCTCACCCTAAATCTAACCCTAAACCAGACCCTAACCTTAACCCAAACACCTAACCCTAACGCTAACTCTAACACATCCTTAACCTAAACTTCACCCTAAACCTAGCCTAACCTTAACCAAAAAACTGAACCTAACCCTAAACTATCCCCTCACTCTAGCACTAACTCTAAACCTAACCCTAACCGAAATACCCTAAAACATCAGCTTCACTGAAAACCTAACAATAACCCTCACACGAACCCCTAACCCTTTCCCTAAACCTAACCCTATCCCTAATACTAAGCCTAGCCCTGACTTAAACAGAACCCTTATCCTAAGCCTAAACTTAACCCGAACCTTAACTCTATACTAACCCTAACACTAAACCTAACAATAACCCTAAACCTGACCCTCACCCTATGCCTAAACCCTAGCACTCACTCTAACTGTAAGCCGAACCCTAACCCTAACCTAGCCCTACCCTTTCCCATAAACCTAGCCTTAACCCTAACCTCACCCCTACCCTGACCCTGAGCCTAAGCCTAAGCCTAACCCTAACACTAATCTTAACCCTAACTCTAACCTTAACCCTAAACCTTACCCTAACCCTCACTCTTAACTGAAACTTCACCCTAACCCTAACCCTAACTCTAACTCTAACCCTAACCCTAACACTTACCCTAAACCCTCACCTGAACTGTAAACCTAACCCGAACTCTCACACTAACCCCTAACCGTATCCCCAACCCTAAACCTAATGCTATCCCTAAACTGATCCCTGACCCTAACCCTAAAACAAACAGTAACCCTAATCTAACCCTAACCCTAACATTAACCTAAACTTAACCCTACCCTAACCATAAACCTAAACCTAACACCCTAAACCTAACCTCTACCACTAACTATAAACCTACGACTAATCCTAACTCTTATCCTAACCCTCACCCTTAACCTAAACTTCACACTAACCCTAAGCCTACCCCTAACCTTAAACATAAACCCTAATCCTAACCCGAACCCTAAAACTAACCTGAACACTAACCTGAACACAAACCCAAACTGTAGCCCTAACCCAAAAAATAACCCTCACCCTATCCTAAACTTCATCCAAACCCTAACCCTAACCTTAACCCTAAACCTACACCAAACCCAAAACCTAACCCTAAACCTATCTCTAACCTTAATGCTAGTCCACAAGAACCCTGAACCTAACTCATACAATAGCCCTGAACCTAACCCTAAATCGAATCCTAATCCTAAGCCTAGACCTAATCCTAACCCTAACCCTAACTCTAACCTCGACCCTAAATAGAACACTAACTCTAACCCTAAACCTGAACCTAAACCTAAATCTTCCCCTACACCTAACCCTAACCCTAACTCTAACTCTAACCCTAATCGTAATACTTACACTAAACTCTGACCTTAACTGTAAAACTAATCCCCAACCCTAACCCTAATGCTATCCCTAACCCTAACCCTAACACTGACCTGCACCCCTAAGCCCTAACAATAACCCTAACCCAAACCCTAACCCCTTACACCAAAGCCTAACCCAAACCTTAACCCAAAATTTCACCCTAACTCTAACACTAACCCTAAACCTAATCATAAACCTAACCCTCCCTAAACCAAACCTAACCATGACCCAAACCACAATGCCTAACCAGAATCCTCACCCAAATCCTAACCCTAAACTACACCTCTAACCCCTAACACTTTACCATAACCATAATCCTAACCCTACCCAACCCTCACCCTAAATCTAACCCTCACCCCAACCACAATGCCTAACACAAACCGGAACCCTCACCCTAACCGTAACACTAAACTTAACCCTGACCTAAAATCTAACCCTAACCCTAAAACTAAACAGAACCCGTAAACTTAACTCTAAACATAACCTTAACACTAACCTGAAAACTAACCTAAACCTTAGCCATAACACTAACCCTAACCCTCACCCTATTTGAAACTTCACGCTATCCCTAACCTAAAGCAAACACTACCTATAAGCTTAACCCTACCCCTAAACCTAACCCTAACCTTAACCTTGGCGCACCTGGAACCCTAAACCTAACCCTTAAAATAACTCTGACCCTAACCCTCAACCTAAACCTAATACTAATCCTAACCCTGACCCTAACCCTAACCTTACCTTTACCCTAACTTTAACCCTACCATAAACTTAAACCTAACCCTAACCCTAACCGTAACACTTGCACAAAACCCTCACCTTGACTGTAAACGTAACTCTAAATCTTACCCTAACCCTAAACTTAATCCTAAATATAACCCTACCCTAAACCTAACTGAAATACTAACCCCTAACCCTAAGTCTAACACTAATCCTTAGCCTAAACCTAAACTTAACCCTAAACCTAACCCTAACCACTTTCCCTAACTCTAACCCTAACCCTAACCCGAACCCTCACTCTTAACCAAAATTTCACCCGAAACATAACCCTAAACCTACCCTAACTTCATTCAAACTCTAATCCTAACCAAAACTAAAACTAACCCAGCACCTAACTCACCCCTAACACTAATCCTAAACCCTACCCTAACCCTGACCTTAACCTGAACCCTAACCCCTAACCCTAACCCTCACACTTAGCATAAACTTCATCCTAACCCTAACACTAAACATAACACTAAATCTCCCCCTAACCGTGACCCTAACCCTAATCCTAACCATAAACCTAACCCTAACCCGAAACTTAACCCTAACCCTGACCCTAACTCTTACTCTAACCCTAATCCTAATGCTAAAACTTACCCTAAACTCTCAGGTTAAATGAAAACCTAGCACTAGCCCTCACCGTAACTTCTAAACCTGACCTCAACCCTTAACCTAACCCTCTCTCTAACGTTAACCTAGCCCAAACCCTAACCATGACTTAACCCTAACACTTACCCTAAACCAAACCCTCAATCTAACCTCAATTCTATACCTAATCCTAACCTTAAACCTAAAACTAAACCCTAAACCCTAACCCTAACCCTAACCCTAAGCTCAACCCTCCCCCTTAACTTCAACTTCACCCTAACCCTAACCCTAAACTGAACCCTCACCCTAAATCTAACCCTAAACCAGACCCTAACCTTAACCCAAACACCTAACCCTAACGCTAACTCTAACACATCCTTAACCTAAACTTCACCCTAAACCTAGCCTAACCTTAACCCTAAAACTGAACCTAACCCTAAACTATCCCCTCACTCTAGCACTAACTCTAAACCTAACCCTAACCGAAATACCCTAAAACATCAGCTTCACTGAAAACCTAACAATAACCCTCACACGAACCCCTAACCCTTTCCCTAAACCTAACCCTATCCCTAATACTAAGCCTAGCCCTGACTTAAACAGAACCCTTATCCTAAGCCTAAACTTAACCCGAACCTTAACTCTATACTAACCCTAACACTAAACCTAACAATAACCCTAAACCTGACCCTCACCCTATGCCTAAACCCTAGTACTCACTCTAACTGTAAGCCGAACCCTAACCCTAACCTAGCCCTACCCTTTCCCATAAACCTAGCCTTAACCCTAACCATACCCCTACCCTGACCCTGAGCCTAAGCCTAAGCCTAACCCTAACACTAATCTTAACCCTAACTCTAACCTTAACCCTAAACCTTACCCTAACCCTCACTCTTAACTGAAACTTCACCCTAACCCTAACCCTAACTCTAACTCTAACCCTAACCCTAACACTTACCCTAAACCCTCACCTGAACTGTAAACCTAACCCGAACTCTCACACTAACCCCTAACCGTATCCCGAACCCTAAACCTAATGCTATCCCTAAACTTATCCCTGACCCTAACCCTAAAACAAACAGTAACCCTAATCTAACCCTAACCCTAACATTAACCTAAACTTAACCCTACCCTAACCATAAACCTAAACCTAACACCCTAAACCTAACCTCTACCACTAACTATAAACCTACGACTAATCCTATCTCTTATCCTAACCCTCACCCTTAACCTAAACTTCACACTAACCCTAAGCCTACCCCTAACCTTAAACATAAACCCTAATTTTAACCCGAACCCTAAAACTAACCTGAACACTAACCTGAACACAAACCCAAACTGTAGCCCTAACCCAAAAAATAACCCTCACCCTATCCTAAACTTCATCCAAACCCTAACCCCAACCTTAACCCTAAACCTACACCAAACCCAAAACCTAACCCTAAACCTATCTCTAACCTTAATGCTAGTCCACAAGAACTCTGAATCTAACTCATACAATAGCCCTGAACCTAACCCTAAACCTAATCCTAATCCTAAGCCTAGACCTAATCCTAACCCTAACTCTAACCTCGACCCTAAATAGAACACTAACTCTAACCCTAAACCTGAACCTAAACCTAAATCTTCCCCTACACCTAACCCTAACCCTAACTCTAACTCTAACCCTAATCGTAATACTTACACTAAACTCTGACCTTAACTGTAAAACTAATCCCCAACCCTAACCCTAATGCTATCCCTAACCCTAACCCTAACACTAACCTGCACCCCTAAGCCCTAACAATAACCCTAACCCAAACCCTAACCCCTTACACCAAAGCCTAACCCAAACCTTAACCCAAAATTTCACCCTAACTCTAACACTAACCCTAAACCTAATCATAAACCTAACCCTAACCCTAAACCAAACCTAACCATGACCCAAACCACAATGCCTAACCAGAATCCTCACCCAAATCCTAACCCTAAACTACACCTCTAACCCCTAACACTTTACCATAACCATAATCCTAACCCTACCCAACCCTCACCCTAAATCTAACCCTCACCCCAACCACAATGCCTAACACAAACCGAACCCTAACCCTAACCGTAACACTAAACTTAACCCTGACCTAAAATCTAACCCTAACCCTAAAACTAAACAGAACCCGTAAACTTAACCCTAAACATAACCTTAACACTAACCTGAAAGCTAACCTAAATCTTAGCCATAACACTAACCCTAACCCTCACCCTATTTGAAACTTCACGCTATCCCTAACCTAAAGCAAACACTACCTATAAGCTTAACCCTACCCCTAAACCTAACCCTAACCTTAACCTTGGCGCACCTGGAACCCTAAACCTAACCCTTAAAATAACCCTGACCCTAACCCTCAACCTAAACCTAATACTAATCCTAACCCTGACCCTAACCCTAACCTTACCTTTACCCTAACTTTAACGCTACCATAAACTTAAACCTAACCCTAACCCTAACCGTAACACTTGCACAAAACCCTCACCTTGACTGTAAACGTAACTCTAAATCTTACCCTAACCCTAAACTTAATCCTAAATATAACCCTACCCTAAACCTAACTGAAACACTAACCCCTAACCCTAAGTCTAACACTAATCCTTAGCCTAAACCTAAACTTAACCCTAAACCTAACCCTAACCACTTTCCCTAACTCTAACCCTAACCCTAACCCGAACCCTCACTCTTAACCAAAATTTCACCCGAAACATAACCCTAAACCTACCCTAACTTCATTCAAACTCTAATCCTAACCAAAACTAAAACTAACCCAACACCTATCTCGACCCCTAACACTAATCCTAAACCTAACCCCTACCCTGACCTTAACCTGAACCCTAACCCCTAACCCTAACCCTCACACTTAGCATAAACTTCATCCTAACCCTAACACTAAGCATAACACTAAATCTCCCCCTAACCCTGACCCTAACCCTAAACCTAACCCTAACCCGAAACTTAACCCTAACCCTGACCCTAACTCTTACTCTAACCCTAATCCTAATGCTAAAACTTACCCTAAACTCTCAGGTTAAATGAAAACCTAGCACTAGCCCTCACCGTAACTTCTAAACCTGACCTCAACCCTTAACCTAACCCTCTCTCTAACGTTAACCTAGCTCAAACCCTAACCATGACTTAACCCTAACACTTACCCTAAACCAAACACTCAATCTAACCTCAATTCTATACCTAATCTTAACCTTAAACCTAAAACTAACCCCTAAACCCTAACCCTAACCCTAAGCTCAACCCTCCCCCTTAACTTCAACTTCACCCTAACCCTAACCCTAAACTGAACCCTCACCCTAAATCTAACCCTAAACCAGACCCTAACCTTAACCCAAACACCTAACCCTAACGCTAACTCTAACACATCCTTAACCTAAACTTCACCCTAAACCTAGCCTAACCTTAACCGTAAAACTGAACCTAACCCTAAACTATCCCCTCACTCTAGCACTAACTCTAAACCTAACCCTAACCGAAATACCCTAAAACATCAGCTTCACTGAAAACCTAACAATAACCCTCACACGAACCCCTAACCCTTTCCCTAAACCTAACCCTATCCCTAATACTAAGCCTAGCCCTGACTTAAACAGAACCCTTATCCTAAGCCTAAACTTAACCCGAACCTTAACTCTATACTAACCCTAACACTAAACCTAACAATAACCCTAAACCTGACCCTCACCCTATGCCTAAACCCTAGCACTCACTCTAACTGTAAGCCGAACCCTAACCCTAACCTAGCCCTACCCTTTCCCATAAACCTAGCCTTAACCCTAACCTCACCCCTACCCTGACCCTGAGCCTAAGCCTAAGCCTAACCCTAACACTAATCTTAACCCTAACTCTAACCTTAACCCTAAACCTTACCCTAACCCTCACTCTTAACTGAAACTTCACCCTAACCCTAACCCTAACTCTAACTCTAACCCTAACCCTAACACTTACCCTAAACCCTCACCTGAACTGTAAACCTAACCCGAACTCTCACACTAACCCCTAACCGTATCCCCAACCCTAAACCTAATGCTATCCCTAAACTGATCCCTGACCCTAACCCTAAAACAAACAGTAACCCTAATCTAACCCTAACCCTAACATTAACCTAAACTTAACCCTACCCTAACCATAAACCTAAACCTAACACCCTAAACCTAACCTCTACCACTAACTATAAACCTACGACTAATCCTAACTCTTATCCTAACCCTCACCCTTAACCTAAACTTCACACTAACCCTAAGCCTACCCCTAACCTTAAACATAAACCCTAATCCTAACCCGAACCCTAAAACTAACCTGAACACTAACCTGAACACAAACCCAAACTGTAGCCCTAACCCAAAAAATAACCCTCACCCTATCCTAAACTTCATCCAAACCCTAACCCTAACCTTAACCCTAAACCTACACCAAACCCAAAACCTAACCCTAAACCTATCTCTAACCTTAATGCTAGTCCACAAGAACCCTGAACCTAACTCATACAATAGCCCTGAACCTAACCCTAAACCGAATCCTAATCCTAAGCCTAGACCTAATCCTAACCCTAACCCTAACTCTAACCTCGACCCTAAATAGAACACTAACTCTAACCCTAAACCTGAACCTAAACCTAAATCTTACCCTACACCTAACCCTAACCCTAACTCTAACTCTAACCCTAATCGTAATACTTACACTAAACTCTGACCTTAACTGTAAAACTAATCCCCAACCCTAACCCTAATGCTATCCCTAACCCTAACCCTAACACTGACCTGCACCCCTAAGCCCTAACAATAACCCTAACCCAAACCCTAACCCCTTACACCAAAGCCTAACCCAAACCTTAACCCAAAATTTCACCCTAACTCTAACACTAACCCTAAACCTAATCATAAACCTAACCCTCCCTAAACCAAACCTAACCATGACCCAAACCACAATGCCTAACCAGAATCCTCACCCAAATCCTAACCCTAAACTACACCTCTAACCCCTAACACTTTACCATAACCATAATCCTAACCCTACCCAACCCTCACCCTAAATCTAACCCTCACCCCAACCACAATGCCTAACACAAACCGAACCCTAACCCTAACCGTAACACTAAACTTAACCCTGACCTAAAATCTAACCCTAACCCTAAAACTAAACAGAACCCGTAAACTTAACCCTAAACATAACCTTAACACTAACCTGAAAGCTAACCTAAATCTTAGCCATAACACTAACCCTAACCCTCACCCTATTTGAAACTTCACGCTATCCCTAACCTAAAGCAAACACTACCTATAAGCTTAACCCTACCCCTAAACCTAACCCTAACCTTAACCTTGGCGCACCTGGAACCCTAAACCTAACCCTTAAAATGACCCTGACCCTAACCCTCAACCTAAACCTAATACTAATCCTAACCCTGACCCTAACCCTAACCTTACCTTTACCCTAACTTTAACGCTACCATAAACTTAAACCTAACCCTAACCCTAACCGTAACACTTGCACAAAACCCTCACCTTGACTGTAAACGTAACTCTAAATCTTACCCTAACCCTAAACTTAATCCTAAATATAACCCTACCCTAAACCTAACTGAAACACTAACCCCTAACCCTAAGTCTAACACTAATCCTTAGCCTAAACCTAAACTTAACCCTAAACCTAACCCTAACCACTTTCCCTAACTCTAACCCTAACCCTAACCCGAACCCTCACTCTTAACCAAAATTTCACCCGAAACATAACCCTAAACCTACCCTAACTTCATTCAAACTCTAATCCTAACCAAAACTAAAACTAACCCAACACCTATCTCGACCCCTAACACTAATCCTAAACCTAACCCCTACCCTGACCTTAACCTGAACCCTAACCCCTAACCCTAACCCTCACACTTAGCATAAACTTCATCCTAACCCTAACACTAAGCATAACACTAAATCTCCCCCTAACCCTGACCCTAACCCTAAACCTAACCGTAACCCGAAACTTAACCCTAACCCTGACCCTAACTCTTACTCTAACCCTAATCCTAATGCTAAAACTTACCCTAAACTCTCAGGTTAAATGAAAACCTAGCACTAGCCCTCACCGTAACTTCTAAACCTGACCTCAACCCTTAACCTAACCCTCTCTCTAACGTTAACCTAGCTCAAACCCTAACCATGACTTAACCCTAACACTTACCCTAAACCAAACACTCAATCTAACCTCAATTCTATACCTAATCCTAACCTTAAACCTAAAACTAACCCCTAAACCCTAACCCTAACCCTAAGCTCAACCCTCCCCCTTAACTTCAACTTCACCCTAACCCTAACCCTAAACTGAACCCTCACCCTAAATCTAACCCTAAACCAGACCCTAACCTTAACCCAAACACCTAACCCTAACGCTAACTCTAACACATCCTTAACCTAAACTTCACCCTAAACCTAGCCTAACCTTAACCGTAAAACTGAACCTAACCCTAAACTATCCCCTCACTCTAGCACTAACTCTAAACCTAACCCTAACCGAAATACCCTAAAACATCAGCTTCACTGAAAACCTAACAATAACCCTCACACGAACCCCTAACCCTTTCCCTAAACCTAACCCTATCCCTAATACTAAGCCTAGCCCTGACTTAAACAGAACCCTTATCCTAAGCCTAAACTTAACCCGAACCTTAACTCTATACTAACCCTAACACTAAACCTAACAATAACCCTAAACCTGACCCTCACCCTATGCCTAAACCCTAGCACTCACTCTAACTGTAAGCCGAACCCTAACCCTAACCTAGCCCTACCCTTTCCCATAAACCTAGCCTTAACCCTAACCTCACCCCTACCCTGACCCTGAGCCTAAGCCTAAGCCTAACCCTAACACTAATCTTAACCCTAACTCTAACCTTAACCCTAAACCTTACCCTAACCCTCACTCTTAACTGAAACTTCACCCTAACCCTAACCCTAACTCTAACTCTAACCCTAACCCTAACACTTACCCTAAACCCTCACCTGAACTGTAAACCTAACCCGAACTCTCACACTAACCCCTAACCGTATCCCCAACCCTAAACCTAATGCTATCCCTAAACTGATCCCTGACCCTAACCCTAAAACAAACAGTAACCCTAATCTAACCCTAACCCTAACATTAACCTAAACTTAACCCTACCCTAACCATAAACCTAAACCTAACACCCTAAACCTAACCTCTACCACTAACTATAAACCTACGACTAATCCTAACTCTTATCCTAACCCTCACCCTTAACCTAAACTTCACACTAACCCTAAGCCTACCCCTAACCTTAAACATAAACCCTAATCCTAACCCGAACCCTAAAACTAACCTGAACACTAACCTGAACACAAACCCAAACTGTAGCCCTAACCCAAAAAATAACCCTCACCCTATCCTAAACTTCATCCAAACCCTAACCCTAACCTTAACCCTAAACCTACACCAAACCCAAAACCTAACCCTAAACCTATCTCTAACCTTAATGCTAGTCCACAAGAACCCTGAACCTAACTCATACAATAGCCCTGAACCTAACCCTAAACCGAATCCTAATCCTAAGCCTAGACCTAATCCTAACCCTAACCCTAACTCTAACCTCGACCCTAAATAGAACACTAACTCTAACCCTAAACCTGAACCTAAACCTAAATCTTCCCCTACACCTAACCCTAACCCTAACTCTAACTCTAACCCTAATCGTAATACTTACACTAAACTCTGACCTTAACTGTAAAACTAATCCCCAACCCTAACCCTAATGCTATCCCTAACCCTAACCCTAACACTGACCTGCACCCCTAAGCCCTAACAATAACCCTAACCCAAACCCTAACCCCTTACACCAAAGCCTAACCCAAACCTTAACCCAAAATTTCACCCTAACTCTAACACTAACCCTAAACCTAATCATAAACCTAACCCTCCCTAAACCAAACCTAACCATGACCCAAACCACAATGCCTAACCAGAATCCTCACCCAAATCCTAACCCTAAACTACACCTCTAACCCCTAACACTTTACCATAACCATAATCCTAACCCTACCCAACCCTCACCCTAAATCTAACCCTCACCCCAACCACAATGCCTAACACAAACCGGAACCCTAACCCTAACCGTAACACTAAACTTAACCCTGACCTAAAATCTAACCCTAACCCTAAAACTAAACAGAACCCGTAAACTTAACTCTAAACATAACCTTAACACTAACCTGAAAACTAACCTAAACCTTAGCCATAACACTAACCCTAACCCTCACCCTATTTGAAACTTCACGCTATCCCTAACCTAAAGCAAACACTACCTATAAGCTTAACCCTACCCCTAAACCTAACCCTAACCTTAACCTTGGCGCACCTGGAACCCTAAACCTAACCCTTAAAATAACTCTGACCCTAACCCTCAACCTAAACCTAATACTAATCCTAACCCTGACCCTAACCCTAACCTTACCTTTACCCTAACTTTAACCCTACCATAAACTTAAACCTAACCCTAACCCTAACCGTAACACTTGCACAAAACCCTCACCTTGACTGTAAACGTAACTCTAAATCTTACCCTAACCCTAAACTTAATCCTAAATATAACCCTACCCTAAACCTAACTGAAATACTAACCCCTAACCCTAAGTCTAACACTAATCCTTAGCCTAAACCTAAACTTAACCCTAAACCTAACCCTAACCACTTTCCCTAACTCTAACCCTAACCCTAACCCGAACACTCACTCTTAACCAAAATTTCACCCGAAACATAACCCTAAACCTACCCTAACTTCATTCAAACTCTAATCCTAACCAAAACTAAAACTAACCCAGCACCTAACTCACCCCTAACACTAATCCTAAACCCTACCCTAACCCTGACCTTAACCTGAACCCTAACCCCTAACCCTAACCCTCACACTTAGCATAAACTTCATCCTAACCCTAACACTAAACATAACACTAAATCTCCCCCTAACCGTGACCCTAACCCTAATCCTAACCATAAACCTAACCCTAACCCGAAACTTAACCCTAACCCTGACCCTAACTCTTACTCTAACCCTAATCCTAATGCTAAAACTTACCCTAAACTCTCAGGTTAAATGAAAACCTAGCACTAGCCCTCACCGTAACTTCTAAACCTGACCTCAACCCTTAACCTAACCCTCTCTCTAACGTTAACCTAGCCCAAACCCTAACCATGACTTAACCCTAACACTTACCCTAAACCAAACCCTCAATCTAACCTCAATTCTATACCTAATCCTAACCTTAAACCTAAAACTAACCCCTAAACCCTAACCCTAACCCTAACCCTAAGCTCAACCCTCCCCCTTAACTTCAACTTCACCCTAACCCTAACCCTAAACTGAACCCTCACCCTAAATCTAACCCTAAACCAGACCCTAACCTTAACCCAAACACCTAACCCTAACGCTAACTCTAACACATCCTTAACCTAAACTTCACCCTAAACCTAGCCTAACCTTAACCCTAAAACTGAACCTAACCCTAAACTATCCCCTCACTCTAGCACTAACTCTAAACCTAACCCTAACCGAAATACCCTAAAATATCAGATTCACTGAAAACCTAACAATAACCCTCACACGAACCCCTCACCCTTTCCCTAAACCTAACCCTATCCCTAATACTAAGCCTAGCCCTGACTTAAACAGAACCCTTATCCTAAGCCTAAACTTAACCCGAACCTTAACTCTATACTAACCCTAACACTAAACCTAACAATAACCCTAAACCTGACCCTCACCCTAAGCTTAAACCCTAGCCCTCACTCTAACTGTAAGCCGAACCCTAACCCTAACCTAGCCCTACCCTTTACCGTAAACCTAGCCTTAACCCTAACCTCACCCCTACCCTGACCCTAAGCCTAAGCCTAACACTAATGTTAACCCTAACTCTAACCTTAACCCTAAACCTTACCCTAACCCTCACTCTTAACTGAAACTTCACCCTAACCCTAACCCTAACTCTAACTCTAACCCTAACCCTAACACTTACCCTAAACCCTCACCTAAACTGTAAACCTAGCCCTAACTCTCACACTAACCCCTAACCGTATCCCCAACCCTAAACCTAATGCTATCCCTAAACTTATCCCTGACCCTAACCCTAAAACAAACAGTAACCCTAATCTAACCCTAACCCTAACATTAACCTAAACTTAACCCTACCCTAACCATAAACCTAAACCTAACACCCTAAACCTAACCTCTACCACTAACTATAAACCTACGACTAATCCTATCTCTTATCCTAACCCTCACCCTTCACCTAAACTTCACACTAACCCTAAGCCTACCCCTAACCTTAAACATAAACCCTAATCCTAACCCGAACCCTAAAACTAACCTGAACACTAACCTGAACACAAACCCAAACTGTAGCCCTAACCCAAAAAATAACCCTGACCCTATCCTAAACCTCATCCAAACCCTAACCCTAACCTTAACCCTAAACCTACACCAAACCCAAAACCTAACCCTAAACCTATCTCTAACCTTAATGCTAGTCCACAAGAACCCTGAACCTAACTCATACAATAGTCCTGAACCTAACCCTAAACCGAATCCTAATCCTAATCCTAAGCCTAGACCTAATCCTAACCCTAACCCTAACTCTAACCTCGACCCTAAATAGAACACTAACTCTAACCCTAAACCTGAACCTAAACCTAAATCTTACCCTACACCTAACCCTAACCCTAACTCTAACTCTAACCCTAATCGTAACACTTACACTAAACTCTGACCTTAACTGTAAAACTAATCCCCAACCCTAACCCTAATGCTATCCCTAACCCTAACCCTAACACTGACCTGCACCCCTAAGCCCTAACAATAACCCTAACCCAAACCCTAACCCCTTACACCAAAGCCTAACCCAAACCTTAACCCAAAATTTCACCCTAACTCTAACACTAACCCTAAACCTAATCATAAACCTAACCCTAACCCTAAACCAAACCTAACCATGACCCAAACCACAATGCCTAACCAGAATCCTCACCCAAATCCTAACCCTAAACTACACCTCTAACCCCTAACACTTTACCATAACCATAATCCTAACCCTACCCAACCCTCACCCTAAATCTAACCCTCACCCCAACCACAATGCCTAACACAAACCGGAACCCTCACCCTAACCGTAACACTAAACTTAACCCTGACCTAAAATCTAACCCTAACCCTAAAACTAAACAGAACCCGTAAACTTAACCCTAAACATAACCTTAACACTAACCTGAAAACTAACCTAAACCTTAGCCATAACACTAACCCTAACCCTCACCCTATTTGAAACTTCACGCTATCCCTAACCTAAAGCAAACACTACCTATAAGCTTAACCCTACCCCTAAACCTAACCCTAACCTTAACCTTGGCGCACCTGGAACCCTAAACCTAACCCTTAAAATAACTCTGACCCTAACCCTCAACCTAAACCTAATACTAATCCTAACCCTGACCCTAACCCTAACCTTACCTTTACCCTAACTTTAACCCTACCATAAACTTAAACCTAACCCTAACCCTAACCGTAACACTTGCACAAAACCCTCACCTTGACTGTAAACGTAACTCTAAATCTTACCCTAACCCTAAACTTAATCCTAAATATAACCCTACCCTAAACCTAACTGAAACACTAACCCCTAACCCTAAGTCTAACACTAATCCTTAGCCTAAACCTAAACTTAACCCTAAACCTAACCCTAACCACTTTCCCTAACTCTAACCCTAACCCTAACCCGAACCCTCACTCTTAACCAAAATTTCACCCGAAACATAACCCTAAACCTACCCTAACTTCATTCAAACTCTAATCCTAACCAAAACTAAAACTAACCCAACACCTAACTCGACCCCTAACACTAATCCTGAACCTAACCCCTACCCTGACCTTAACCTGAACCCTAACCCCTAACCCTAACCCTCACACTTAGCATAAACTTCATCCTAACCCTAACACTAAACATAACACTAAATCTCCCCCTAACCCTGACCCTAACCCTAATCCTAACCATAAACCTAACCCTAACCCGAAACTTAACCCTAACCCTGACCCTAACTCTTACTCTAACCCTAATCCTAATGCTAAAACTTACCCTAAACTCTCAGGTTAAATGAGAACCTAGCACTGGCCCTCACCGTAACTTCTAAACCTAACCTCAACCCTTAACCTAACCCTCTCTCTAACGTTAACCTAGCCCAAACCCTAACCATGACTTAACCCTAACACTTACCCTAAACCAAACCCTCAATCTAACCTCAATTCTATACCTAATCCTAACCTTAAACCTAAAACTAACCCCTAAACCCTAACCCTAACCCTAAGCTCAACCCTCCCCCTTAACTTCAACTTCACCCTAACCCTAACCCTAAACTGAACCCTCACCCTAAATCTAACCCTAAACCAGACCCTAACCTTAACCCAAACACCTAACCCTAACGCTAACTCTAACACATCCTTAACCTAAACTTCACCCTAAACCTAGCCTAACCTTAACCCTAAAACTAAACCTAACCCTAAACTATCCCCTCACTCTAGCACTAACTCTAAACCTAACCCTAACCGAAATACCCTAAAACATCAGCTTCACTGAAAACCTAACACTAACCCTCACACGAACCCCTAACCCTTTCCCTAAACCTAACCCTATCCCTAATACTAAGCCTAGCCCTGACTTAAACAGAACCCTTATCCTAAGCCTAAACTTAACCCGAACCTTAACTCTATACTAACCCTAACACTAAACCTAACAATAACCCTAAACCTGACCCTCACCCTAAGCCTAATCCCTAGCACTCACTCTAACTGTAAGCCGAACCCTAACCCTAACCTAGCCCTACCCTTTACCGTAAACCTAGCCTTAACCCTAACCTTACCCCTACCCTGACCCTAAGCCTAAGCCTAAGCCTAACACTAATCTTAACCCTAACTCTAACCTTAACCCTAAACTTTACCCTAACCCTCACTATTAACTGAAACTTCACCCTAACCCTAACCCTAACTCTAACTCTAACCCTAACCCTAACACTTACCCTAAACCCTCACCTGAACTGTAAACCTAACCCTAACTCTCACACTAACCCCTAACCGTATCCCCAACCCTAAACCTAATGCTATCCCTAAACTGATCCCTGACCCTAACCCTAAAACAAACAGTAACCCTAATCTAACCCTAACCCTAACATTAACCTAAACTTAACCCTACCCTAACCATAAACCTAAACCTAACACCCTAAACCTAACCTCTACCACTAACTATAAACCTACGACTAATCCTAACTCTTATCCTAACCCTCACCCTTAACCTAAACTTCACACTAACCCTAAACCTACCCCTAACCTTAAACATAAACCCTAATCCTAACCCGAACCCTAAAACTAACCTGAACACTAACCTGAACACAAACCCAAACTGTAACCCTAACCCAAAAAATAACCCTCACCCTATCCTAAACTTCATCCAAACCCTAACCCTAACCTTAACTCTAAACCTACACCAAACCCAAAACCTAACACTAAACCTATCTCTAACCTTAATGCTAGTCCACAAGAACCCTGAACCTAACTCATACAATAGCCCTGAACCTAACCCTAAACCTAATCCTAATCGTAATCCTAATCCTAACCCTAGACCTAATCCTAACCCTAACCCTAACTCTAACCTCGACCCTAAATAGAACACTAACTCTAACCCTAAACCTGAACCTAAACCTAAATCTTACCCTACACCTAACCCTAACCCTAATTCTATCTCTAACCCTAATCGTAATACTTACACTCAACTCTGACCTTAACTGTAAAACTAATCCCCAACCCTAACCCTAATGCTATCCCTAACCCTAACCCTAACACTAACCTGCACCCCTAAGCCCTAACAATAACCCTAACCCAAACCCTAACCCCTTACACCAAAGCCTAACCCAAACCTTAACCCAAAATTTCACCCTAACTCTAACACTAACCCTAAACCTAATCATAAACCTAACCCTAACCCTAAACCAAACCTAACCATGACCCAAACCACAATGCCTAACCAGAATCCTCACCCAAATCCTAACCCTAAACTACACCTCTAACCCCTAACACCTTACCATAACCATAATCCTAACCCTACCCAACCCTCACCCTAAATCTAACCCTCAGCCCAACCACAATGCCTAACACAAACCGGAACCCTAACCCTAACCGTAACACTAAACTTAACCCTGACCTAAAATCTAACCCTAACCCTAAAACTAAACAGAACCCGTAAACTTAACCCTAAACATAACCTTAACACTAACCTGAAAACTAACCTAAACCTTAGCCATAACACTAACCCTAACCCTCACCCTATTTGAAACTTCACGCTATCCCTAACCTAAAGCAAACACTACCTATAAGCTTAACCCTACCCCTAAACCTAACCCTAACCTTAACCTTGGCGCACCTGGAACCCTAAACCTAACCCTTAAAATAACTCTGACCCTAACCCTCAACCTAAACCTAATACTAATCCTAACCCTGACCCTAACCCTAACCTTACCTTTACCCTAACTTTAACCCTACCATAAACTTAAACCTAACCCTAACCCTAACTGTAACACTTGCACAAAACCCTCATCTTGACTGTAAACGTAACTCTAAATCTTACCCTAACCCTAAACTTAATCCTAAATATAACCCTACCCTAAACCTAACTGAAACACTAACCCCTAACCCTAAGTCTAACACTAATCCTTAGCCTAAACCTAACCTTAACCCTAAACCTAACCCTAACCACTTTCCCTAACTCTAACCCTAACCCTAACCCGAACCCTCACTCTTAACCAAAATTTCACCCGAAACATAACCCTAAACCTACCCTAACTTCATTCAAACTTTAATCCTAACCAAAACTAAAACTAACCAAACACCTAACTCGACCCCTAACACTAATCCTAAACCTAACCCTAACCCTGACCTTAATCTGAACCCTAACCCCTAACCCTAACCCTCACACTTAACATAAACTTCATCGTAACCCTAACACTAAACATAACACTAAATCGCCCCCTAACCCTGACCCTAACCCTAAACCTAACCCTAACCCGAAACTTAACCCTAACCCTGACCCTAACTCTTACACTAACCCTAATCCTAATGCTAAAACTTACCCTAAACTCTCAGGTTAAATGAAAACCTAGCACTAGCCCTCACCGTAATTTCTAACCCTAACCTCCACCCTTAACCTAACCCACTCTCTAACGTTAACCTAGCCCAAACCCTAACCATGACTTAACTCTAACACTTACCCTAAACCAAACCCTCAATCTATCCTCAATTCTATACCTAATCCTAACCTTAAACCTAAAACTAACCCCTAAACCCTAACCCTAACCCTAAGCTCAACCCTCCCCCTTAACTTCATCTTCACCCTAACCCTAACTCTAAACTGAACCCTCACCCTAAATCTAACCCTAAACCAGACCCTAACCCTAACACATCCTTAACCTAAACTTCACCCTAAACCTAGCCTAACCTTAACCCTAAAACTGAACCTAACCCTAAACTATCCCCTCACTCTAGCACTAACTCTAAACCTAACCCTAACCGAAATACCCTAAAACATCAGCTTCACTGAAAACCTAACAATAACCCTCACACGAACCCCTAACCCTTTCCCTAAACCTAACCCTATCCCTAATACTAAGCCTAGCCCTGACTTAAACAGAACCCTTATCCTAAGCCTAAACTTAACCCGAACCTTAACTCTATACTAACCCTAACACTAAACCTAACAATAACCCTAAACCTGACCCTCACCCTAAGCCTAAACCCTAGCACTCACTCTAAATGTAAGCCGAACCCTAACCCTAACCTAGCCCTACCGTTTACCGTAGACCTAGCCTTAACCCTAACCTTACCCCTACACTGACTCTAAGCCTAAGCCTAAGACTAACCCTAACACTAATCTTAACCCTAACTCTAACCTTAACCCTAAACCTTACCCTAACCCTCACTATTAACTGAAACTTCACCCTAACCCTAACCCTAACTCTAACTCTAACCCTAACCCTAACACTTACCCTAAACCCTCACCTGAACTGTAAACCTAACCCGAACTCTCACACTAACCCCTAACCGTATCCCCAACCCTAAACCTAATGCTATCCCTAAACTTATCCCTGACCCTAACCCTAAAACAAACAGTAACCCTAATCTAACCCTAACCCTAACATTAACCTAAACTTAACCCTACCCTAACCATAAACCTAAACCTAACACCCTAAACCTAACCTCCACCACTAACTATAAACCTACGACTAATCCTAACTCTTATCCTAACCCTCACCCTTCACCTAAACTTCACACTAACCCTAAACCTACCCCTAACCTTAAACATAAACCCTAATCCTAACCCGAACCCTAAAACTAACCTGAACACTAACCTGAACACAAACCCAAACTGTAGCCCTAACCCAAAAAATAACCCTCACCCTATCCTAAACTTCATCCAAACCCTAACCCTAACCTTAACCCTAAACCTACACCAAACCCAAAACCTAACCCTAAACCTATCTCTAACCTTAATGCTAGTCCACAAGAACCCTGAACCTAACTCATACAATAGCCCTGAACCTAACCCTAAACCGAATCCTAATCCTAATCCTAAGCCTAGACCTAATCCTAACCCTAACTCTAACCTCGACCCTAAATAGAACACTAACTCTAACCCTAAACCTGAACCTAAACCTAAATCTTACCCTACACCTAACCCTAACCCTAACTCTAACTCTAACCCTAATCGTAATACTTACACTAAACTCTGACCTTAACTGTAAAACTAATCCCCAACCCTAACCCTAATGCTATCCCTAACCCTAACCCTAACACTAACCTGCACCCCTAAGCCCTAACAATAACCGTAACCCAAACCCTAACCCCTTACACCAAAGCCTAACCCAAACCTTAACCCAAAATTTCACCCTAACTCTAACACTAACCCTAAACCTAATCATAAACCTAACCCTAACCCTAAACCAAACCTAACCATGACCCAAACCACAATGCCTAACCAGAATCCTCACCCAAATCCTAACCCTAAACTACACCTCTAACCCCTAACACTTTACCATAACCATAATCCTAACCCTACCCAACCCTCACCCTAAATCTAACCCTCAGCCCAACCACAATGCCTAACACAAACCGGAACCCTCACCCTAACCGTAACACTAAACTTAACCCTGACCTAAAATCTAACCCTAACCCTAAAACTAAACAGAACCCGTGAACTTAACCCTAAACATAACCTTAACACTAACCTGAAAACTAACCTAAACCTTAGCCATAACACTAACCCTAACCCTCACCCTATTTGAAACTTCACGCTATCCCTAACCTAAAGCAAACACTACCTATAAGCTTAACCCTACCCCTAAACCTAACCCTAACCTTAACCTTGGCGCACCTGGAACCCTAAACCTAACCCTTAAAATAACTCTGACCCTAACCCTCAACCTAAACCTAATACTAATCCTAACCCTGACCCTAACCCTAACCTTACCTTTACCCTAACTTTAACCCTACCATAAACTTAAACCTAACCCTAACCCTAACCGTAACACTTGCACAAAACCCTCACCTTGACTGTAAACGTAACTCTAAATCTTACCCTAACCCTAAACTTAATCCTAAATATAACCCTACCCTAAACCTAACTGAAACACTAACCCCTAACCCTAAGTCTAACACTAATCCTTAGCCTAAACCTAAACTTAACCCTAAACCTAACCCTAACCACTTTCCCTAACTCTAACCCTAACCCTAACCCGAACCCTCACTCTTAACCAAAATTTCACCCGAAACATAACCCTAAACCTACCCTAACTTCATTCAAACTCTAATCCTAACCAAAACTAAAACTAACCCAACACCTAACTCGACCCCTAACACTAATCCTGAACCTAACCCCTACCCTGACCTTAACCTGAACCCTAACCCCTAACCCTAACCCTCACACTTAGCATAAACTTCATCCTAACCCTAACACTAAACATAACACTAAATCTCCCCCTAACCCTGACCCTAACCCTAATCCTAACCATAAACCTAACCCTAACCCGAAACTTAACCCTAACCCTGACCCTAACTCTTACTCTAACCCTAATCCTAATGCTAAAACTTACCCTAAACTCTCAGGTTAAATGAAAACCTAGCACTAGCCCTCACCGTAACTTCTAAACCTAACCCCAACCCTTAACCTAACCCTACCTCTAACGTTAACCTAGCCCAAACCCTAACCATGACTTAACCCTAACACTTACCGTAAACCAAACCCTCAATCTAACCTCAATTCTATACCTAATCCTAACCTTAAACCTAAAACTAACCCCTAAACCCTAACCCTAACCCTAAGCTCAACCCTCCCCCTTAACTTCAACTTCACCCTAACCCTAACCCTAAACTGAACCCTCACCCTAAATCTAACCCTAAACCAGACCCTAACCTTAACCCAAACACCTAACCCTAACGCTAACTCTAACACATCCTTAACCTAAACTTCACCCTAAACCTAGCCTAACCTTAACCCTAAAACTAAACCTAACCCTAAACTATCCCCTCACTCTAGCACTAACTCTAAACCTAACCCTAACCGAAATACCCTAAAACATCAGCTTCACTGAAAACCTAACACTAACCCTCACACGAACCCCTAACCCTTTCCCTAAACCTAACCCTATCCCTAATACTAAGCCTAGCCCTGACTTAAACAGAACCCTTATCCTAAGCCTAAACTTAACCCGAACCTTAACTCTATACTAACCCTAACACTAAACCTAACAATAACCCTAAACCTGACCCTCACCCTAAGCCTAATCCCTAGCACTCACTCTAACTGTAAGCCGAACCCTAACCCTAACCTAGCCCTACCCTTTACCGTAAACCTAGCCTTAACCCTAACCTTACCCCTACCCTGACCCTAAGCCTAAGCCTAAGCCTAACACTAATCTTAACCCTAACTCTAACCTTAACCCTTAACTTTACCCTAACCCTCACTATTAACTGAAACTTCACCCTAACCCTAACCCTAACTCTAACTCTAACCCTAACCCTAACACTTACCCTAAACCCTCACCTGAACTGTAAACCTAACCCTAACTCTCACACTAACCCCTAACCGTATCCCCAACCCTAAACCTAATGCTATCCCTAAACTGATCCCTGACCCTAACCCTAAAACAAACAGTAACCCTAATCTAACCCTAACCCTAACATTAACCTAAACTTAACCCTACCCTAACCATAAACCTAAACCTAACACCCTAAACCTAACCTCTACCACTAACTATAAACCTACGACTAATCCTAACTCTTATCCTAACCCTCACCCTTAACCTAAACTTCACACTAACCCTAAACCTACCCCTAACCTTAAACATAAACCCTAATCCTAACCCGAACCCTAAAACTAACCTGAACACTAACCTGAACACAAACCCAAACTGTAACCCTAACCCAAAAAATAACCCTCACCCTATCCTAAACTTCATCCAAACCCTAACCCTAACCTTAACTCTAAACCTACACCAAACCCAAAACCTAACACTAAACCTATCTCTAACCTTAATGCTAGTCCACAAGAACCCTGAACCTAACTCATACAATAGCCCTGAACCTAACCCTAAACCTAATCCTAATCGTAATCCTAATCCTAACCCTAGACCTAATCCTAACCCTAACCCTAACTCTAACCTCGACCCTAAATAGAACACTAACTCTAACCCTAAACCTGAACCTAAACCTAAATCTTACCCTACACCTAACCCTAACCCTAATTCTATCTCTAACCCTAATCGTAATACTTACACTCAACTCTGACCTTAACTGTAAAACTAATCCCCAACCCTAACCCTAATGCTATCCCTAACCCTAACCCTAACACTAACCTGCACCCCTAAGCCCTAACAATAACCCTAACCCAAACCCTAACCCCTTACACCAAAGCCTAACCCAAACCTTAACCCAAAATTTCACCCTAACTCTAACACTAACCCTAAACCTAATCATAAACCTAACCCTAACCCTAAACCAAACCTAACCATGACCCAAACCACAATGCCTAACCAGAATCCTCACCCAAATCCTAACCCTAAACTACACCTCTAACCCCTAACACCTTACCATAACCATAATCCTAACCCTACCCAACCCTCACCCTAAATCTAACCCTCAGCCCAACCACAATGCCTAACACAAACCGGAACCCTAACCCTAACCGTAACACTAAACTTAACCCTGACCTAAAATCTAACCCTAACCCTAAAACTAAACAGAACCCGTAAACTTAACCCTAAACATAACCTTAACACTAACCTGAAAACTAACCTAAACCTTAGCCATAACACTAACCCTAACCCTCACCCTATTTGAAACTTCACGCTATCCCTAACCTAAAGCAAACACTACCTATAAGCTTAACCCTACCCCTAAACCTAACCCTAACCTTAACCTTGGCGCACCTGGAACCCTAAACCTAACCCTTAAAATAACTCTGACCCTAACCCTCAACCTAAACCTAATACTAATCCTAACCCTGACCCTAACCCTAACCTTACCTTTACCCTAACTTTAACCCTACCATAAACTTAAACCTAACCCTAACCCTAACTGTAACACTTGCACAAAACCCTCATCTTGACTGTAAACGTAACTCTAAATCTTACCCTAACCCTAAACTTAATCCTAAATATAACCCTACCCTAAACCTAACTGAAACACTAACCCCTAACCCTAAGTCTAACACTAATCCTTAGCCTAAACCTAACCTTAACCCTAAACCTAACCCTAACCACTTTCCCTAACTCTAACCCTAACCCTAACCCGAACCCTCACTCTTAACCAAAATTTCACCCGAAACATAACCCTAAACCTACCCTAACTTCATTCAAACTTTAATCCTAACCAAAACTAAAACTAACCAAACACCTAACTCGACCCCTAACACTAATCCTAAACCTAACCCTAACCCTGACCTTAATCTGAACCCTAACCCCTAACCCTAACCCTCACACTTAACATAAACTTCATCGTAACCCTAACACTAAACATAACACTAAATCGCCCCCTAACCCTGACCCTAACCCTAAACCTAACCCTAACCCGAAACTTAACCCTAACCCTGACCCTAACTCTTACACTAACCCTAATCCTAATGCTAAAACTTACCCTAAACTCTCAGGTTAAATGAAAACCTAGCACTAGCCCTCACCGTAATTTCTAACCCTAACCTCCACCCTTAACCTAACCCACTCTCTAACGTTAACCTAGCCCAAACCCTAACCATGACTTAACTCTAACACTTACCCTAAACCAAACCCTCAATCTATCCTCAATTCTATACCTAATCCTAACCTTAAACCTAAAACTAACCCCTAAACCCTAACCCTAACCCTAAGCTCAACCCTCCCCCTTAACTTCATCTTCACCCTAACCCTAACTCTAAACTGAACCCTCACCCTAAATCTAACCCTAAACCAGACCCTAACCCTAACACATCCTTAACCTAAACTTCACCCTAAACCTAGCCTAACCTTAACCCTAAAACTGAACCTAACCCTAAACTATCCCCTCACTCTAGCACTAACTCTAAACCTAACCCTAACCGAAATACCCTAAAACATCAGCTTCACTGAAAACCTAACAATAACCCTCACACGAACCCCTAACCCTTTCCCTAAACCTAACCCTATCCCTAATACTAAGCCTAGCCCTGACTTAAACAGAACCCTTATCCTAAGCCTAAACTTAACCCGAACCTTAACTCTATACTAACCCTAACACTAAACCTAACAATAACCCTAAACCTGACCCTCACCCTAAGCCTAAACCCTAGCACTCACTCTAAATGTAAGCCGAACCCTAACCCTAACCTAGCCCTACCGTTTACCGTAGACCTAGCCTTAACCCTAACCTTACCCCTACACTGACTCTAAGCCTAAGCCTAAGACTAACCCTAACACTAATCTTAACCCTAACTCTAACCTTAACCCTAAACCTTACCCTAACCCTCACTATTAACTGAAACTTCACCCTAACCCTAACCCTAACTCTAACTCTAACCCTAACCCTAACACTTACCCTAAACCCTCACCTGAACTGTAAACCTAACCCGAACTCTCACACTAACCCCTAACCGTATCCCCAACCCTAAACCTAATGCTATCCCTAAACTTATCCCTGACCCTAACCCTAAAACAAACAGTAACCCTAATCTAACCCTAACCCTAACATTAACCTAAACTTAACCCTACCCTAACCATAAACCTAAACCTAACACCCTAAACCTAACCTCCACCACTAACTATAAACCTACGACTAATCCTAACTCTTATCCTAACCCTCACCCTTCACCTAAACTTCACACTAACCCTAAACCTACCCCTAACCTTAAACATAAACCCTAATCCTAACCCGAACCCTAAAACTAACCTGAACACTAACCTGAACACAAACCCAAACTGTAGCCCTAACCCAAAAAATAACCCTCACCCTATCCTAAACTTCATCCAAACCCTAACCCTAACCTTAACCCTAAACCTACACCAAACCCAAAACCTAACCCTAAACCTATCTCTAACCTTAATGCTAGTCCACAAGAACCCTGAACCTAACTCATACAATAGCCCTGAACCTAACCCTAAACCGAATCCTAATCCTAATCCTAAGCCTAGACCTAATCCTAACCCTAACTCTAACCTCGACCCTAAATAGAACACTAACTCTAACCCTAAACCTGAACCTAAACCTAAATCTTACCCTACACCTAACCCTAACCCTAACTCTAACTCCAACCCTAATCATAATACTTACACTAAACTCTGACCTTAACTGTAAAACTAATCCCCAACCCTAACCCTAATGCTATCCCTAACCCTAACCCTAACACTAACCTGCACCCCTAAGCCCTAACAATAACCCTAACCCAAACCCTAACCCCTTACACCAAAGCCTAACCCAAACCTTAACCCAAAATTTCACCCTAACTCTAACACTAACCCTAAACCTAATCATAAACCTAACCCTAACCCTAAACCAAACCTAACCATGACCCAAACCACAATGCCTAACCAGAATCCTCACCCAAATCCTAACCCTAAACTACACCTCTAACCCCTAACACTTTACCATAACCATAATCCTAACCCTACCCAACCCTCACCCTAAATCTAACCCTCACCCCAACCACAATGCCTAACACAAACCGGAACCCTCACCCTAACCGTAACACTAAACTTAACCCTGACCTAAAATCTAACCCTAACCCTAAAACTAAACAGAACCCGTAAACTTAACCCTAAACATAACCTTAACACTAACCTGAAAACTAACCTAAACCTTAGCCATAACACTAACCCTAACCCTCACCCTATTTGAAACTTCACGCTATCCCTAACCTAAAGCAAACACTACCTATAAGCTTAACCCTACCCCTAAACCTAACCCTAACCTTAACCTTGGCGCACCTGGAACCCTAAACCTAACCCTTAAAATAACTCTGACCCTAACCCTCAACCTAAACCTAATACTAATCCCAACCCTGACCCTAACCCTAACCTTACCTTTACCCTAACTTTAACGCTACCATAAACTTAAACCTAACCCTAACCCTAACTGTAACACTTGCACAAAACCCTCATCTTGACTGTAAACGTAACTCTAAATCTTATCCTAACCCTAAACTTAATCCTAAATATAACCCTACCCTAAACCTAACTGAAACACTAACCCCTAACCCTAAGTCTAACACTAATCCTTAGCCTAAACCTAACCTTAACCCTAAACCTAACCCTAACCACTTTCCCTAACTCTAACCCTAACCCTAACCCGAACCCTCACTCTTAACCAAAATTTCACCCGAAACATAACCCTAAACCTACCCTAACTTCATTCAAACTCTAATCCTAACCAAAACTAAAACTAACCCAACACCTAACTCGACCCCTAACACTAATCCTAAACCTAACCCTAACCCTGACCTTAACCTGAACCCTAAACCCTAACCCTAACCCTCACACTTAACATAAACTTCATCCTAACCCTAACACTAAACATAACACTAAATCGCCCCCTAACCCTGACCCTAACCCTAAACCTAACCCTAACCCGAAACTTAACCCTAACCCTGACCCTAACTCTTACTCTAACCCTAATCCTAATGCTAAAACTTACCCTAAACTCTCAGGTTAAAAGAAAACCTAGCACTAGCCCTCACCGTAACTTCTAAACCTAACCTCCACCCTTAACCTAACCCTCTCTCTAACGTTAACCTAGCCCAAACCCTAACCATGACTTAACCCTAACACTTACCCTAAACCAAACCCTCAATCTAACCTCAATTCTATACCTAATCCTAACCTTAAACCTAAAACTAACCCCTAAACCCTAACCCTAAGCTCAACCCTCCCCCTAACTTCATCTTCACCCTAACCCTAACCCTAAACTGAACCCTCACCCTAAATCTAACCCTAAACCAGACCCTAACCTTAACCCAAACACCTAACCCTAACGCTAACTCTAACACATCCTTAACCTAAACTTCACCCTAAACCTAGCCTAACCTTAACCCTAAAACTGAACCTAACCCTAAACTATCCCCTCACTCTAGCACTAACTCTAAACCTAACCCTAACCGAAATACCCTAAAACATCAGCTTCACTGAAAACCTAACAATAACCCTCACACGAACCCCTAACCCTTTCCCTAAACCTAACCCTATCCCTAATACTAAGCCTAGCCCTGACTTAAACAGAACCCTTATCCTAAGCCTAAACTTAACCCGAACCTTAACTCTATACTAACCCTAACACTAAACCTAACAATAACCCTAAACCTGACCCTCACCCTAAGCCTAAACCCTAGCACTCACTCTAAATGTAAGCCGAACCCTAACCCTAACCTAGCCCTACCGTTTACCGTAGACCTAGCCTTAACCCTAACCTTACCCCTACACTGACTCTAAGCCTAAGCCTAAGACTAACCCTAACACTAATCTTAACCCTAACTCTAACCTTAACCCTAAACCTTACCCTAACCCTCACTATTAACTGAAACTTCACCCTAACCCTAACCCTAACTCTAACTCTAACCCTAACCCTAACACTTACCCTAAACCCTCACCTGAACTGTAAACCTAACCCGAACTCTCACACTAACCCCTAACCGTATCCCCAACCCTAAACCTAATGCTATCCCTAAACTTATCCCTGACCCTAACCCTAAAACAAACAGTAACCCTAATCTAACCCTAACCCTAACATTAACCTAAACTTAACCCTACCCTAACCGTAAACCTAAACCTAACACCCTAAACCTAACCTCCACCACTAACTATAAACCTACGACTAATCCTAACTCTTATCCTAACCCTCACCCTTCACCTAAACTTCACACTAACCCTAAACCTACCCCTAACCTTAAACATAAACCCTAATTTTAACCCGAACCCTAAAACTAACCTGAACACTAACCTGAACACAAACCCAAACTGTAGCCCTAACCCAAAAAATAACCCTCACCCTATCCTAAACTTCATCCAAACCCTAACCCTAACCTTAACCCTAAACCTACACCAAACCCAAAACCTAACCCTAAACCTATCTCTAACCTTAATGCTAGTCCACAAGAACCCTGAACCTAACTCATACAATAGCCCTGAACCTAACCCTAAACCGAATCCTAATCCTAATCCTAAGCCTAGACCTAATCCTAACCCTAACTCTAACCTCGACCCTAAATAGAACACTAACTCTAACCCTAAACCTGAACCTAAACCTAAATCTTCCCCTACACCTAACCCTAACCCTAACTCTAACTCTAACCCTAATCGTAATACTTACACTAAACTCTGACCTTAACTGTAAAACTAATCCCCAACCCTAACCCTAATGCTATCCCTAACCCTAACCCTAACACTAACCTGCACCCCTAAGCCCTAACAATAACCCTAACCCAAACCCTAACCCCTTACACCAAAGCCTAACCCAAACCTTAACCCAAAATTTCACCCTAACTCTAACACTAACCCTAAACCTAATCATAAACCTAACCCTAACCCTAAACCAAACCTAACCATGACCCAAACCACAATGCCTAACCAGAATCCTCACCCAAATCCTAACCCTAAACTACACCTCTAACCCCTAACACTTTACCATAACCATAATCCTAACCCTACCCAACCCTCACCCTAAATCTAACCCTCACCCCAACCACAATGCCTAACACAAACCGGAACCCTCACCCTAATCGTAACACTAAACTTAACCCTGACCTAAAATCTAACCCTAACCCTAAAACTAAACAGAACCCGTAAACTTAACCCTAAACATAACCTTAACACTAACCTGAAAACTAACCTAAACCTTAGCCATAACACTAACCCTAACCCTCACCCTATTTGAAACTTCACGCTATCCCTAACCTAAAGCAAACACTACCTATAAGCTTAACCCTACCCCTAAACCTAACCCTAACCTTAACCTTGGCGCACCTGGAACCCTAAACCTAACCCTTAAAATAACTCTGACCCTAACCCTCAACCTAAACCTAATACTAATCCCAACCCTGACCCTAACCCTAACCTTACCTTTACCCTAACTTTAACGCTACCATAAACTTAAACCTAACCCTAACCCTAACTGTAACACTTGCACAAAACCCTCATCTTGACTGTAAACGTAACTCTAAATCTTATCCTAACCCTAAACTTAATCCTAAATATAACCCTACCCTAAACCTAACTGAAACACTAACCCCTAACCCTAAGTCTAACACTAATCCTTAGCCTAAACCTAACCTTAACCCTAAACCTAACCCTAACCACTTTCCCTAACTCTAACCCTAACCCTAACCCGAACCCTCACTCTTAACCAAAATTTCACCCGAAACATAACCCTAAACCTACCCTAACTTCATTCAAACTCTAATCCTAACCAAAACTAAAACTAACCCAACACCTAACTCGACCCCTAACACTAATCCTAAACCTAACCCTAACCCTGACCTTAACCTGAACCCTAAACCCTAACCCTAACCCTCACACTTAACATAAACTTCATCCTAACCCTAACACTAAACATAACACTAAATCGCCCCCTAACCCTGACCCTAACCCTAAACCTAACCCTAACCCGAAACTTAACCCTAACCCTGACCCTAACTCTTACTCTAACCCTAATCCTAATGCTAAAACTTACCCTAAACTCTCAGGTTAAAAGAAAACCTAGCACTAGCCCTCACCGTAACTTCTAAACCTAACCTCCACCCTTAACCTAACCCTCTCTCTAACGTTAACCTAGCCCAAACCCTAACCATGACTTAACCCTAACACTTACCCTAAACCAAACCCTCAATCTAACCTCAATTCTATACCTAATCCTAACCTTAAACCTAAAACTAACCCCTAAACCCTAACCCTAAGCTCAACCCTCCCCCTTAACTTCAACTTCACCCTAACCCTAACCCTAAACTGAACCCTCACCCTAAATCTAACCCTAAACCAGACCCTAACCTGAACCCAAACACCTAACCCTAACGCTAACTCTAACACATCCTTAACCTAAACTTCACCCTAAACCTAGCCTAACCTTAACCCTAAAACTGAACCTAACCCTAAACTATCCCCTCACTCTAGCACTAACTCTAAACCTAACCCTAACCGAAATACCCTAAAACATCAGCTTCACTGAAAACCTAACAATAACCCTCACATGAACCCCTAACCCTTTCCCTAAACCTAACCCTATCCCTAATACTAAGCCTAGCCCTGACTTAAACAGAACCCTTATCCTAAGCCTAAACTTAACCCGAACCTTAACTCTATACTAACCCTAACACTAAACCTAACAATAACCCTAAACCTGACCCTCACCCTAAGCCTAAACCCTAGCACTCACTCTAACTGTAAGCCGAACCCTAACCCTAACCTAGCCCTACCCTTTACCGTAAACCTAGCCTTAACCCTAACCTTACCCCTACCCTGACCCTAAGCCTAAGCCTAAGACTAACCCCAACACTAATCTTAACCCTAACTCTAACCTTAACCCTAAACCTTTCCCTAACCATCACTATTAACTGAAACTTCACCCTATCCCTAACCCTAACTCTAACTCTAACCCTAACCCTAACACTTACCCTAAACCCTCACCTGAACTGTAAACCTAACCCGAACTATCACACTAACCCCTAACCGTATCCCCAACCCTAAACCTAATGCTGTCCCTAAACTTATCCCTGACCCTAACCCTAAAACAAACAGTAACCCTAATCTAACCCTAACCCTAACATTAACCTAAACTTAACCCTACCCTGACCATATACCTAAACCTAACACCCTAAACCTAACCTCCACCACTAACTATAAACCTACGACTAATCCTAACTCTTATCCTAACCCTCACCCTTAACCTAAACTTCACACTAACCCTAAACCTACCCCTAACCTTAAACATAAACCCTAATCCTAACCCGAACCCTAAAACTAACCTGAACACTAACCTGAACACAAACCCAAACTGTAGCCCTAACCCAAAAAATAACCCTCACCCTATCCTAAACTTCATCCAAACCCTAACCCTAACCTTAACCCTAAACCTACACCAAACCCAAAACCTAACCCTAAACCTATCTCTAACCTTAATGCTAGTCCACAAAAACCCTGAACCTAACTCATACAATAGCCCTGAACTTAACCCTAAACCTAATCCTAATCCTAACCCTAGACCTAATCCTAACCCTAACCCTAACTCTAACCTCGACCCTAAATAGAACACTAACTCTAACCCTAAACCTGAACCTAAACCTAAATCTTACCCTACACCTAACCCTATCCCTAACTCTAACTCCAACCCTAATCATAATACTTACACTCAACTCTGACCTTAACTGTAAAACTAATCCCCAACCCTAACCCTAACCCTAATGCTATCCCTAACCCTAACCCTAACACAAACCTGCACCCCTAAGCCCTAACAATAACCGTAACCCAAACCCTAACCCCTTACACCAAAGCCTAACCCAAACCTTAACCCAAAATTTCACCCTAACTCTAACACTAACCCTAAACCTAATCATAAACCTAACCCTAACCCTAAACCAAACCTAACCATGACCCAAACCACAATGCCTAACCAGAATCCTCACCCAAATCCTAACGCTAAACTACACCTCTAACCCCTAACACCTTACCATAACCATAATCCTAACCCTACCCAACCCTCACCCTAAATCTAACCCTCACCCCAACCACAATGCCTAACACAAACCGGAACCCTAACCCTAACCGTAACACTAAACTTAACCCTGACCTAAAATCTAACCCTAACCCTAAAACTAAACAGAACCCGTAAACTTAACCCTAAACATAACCTTAACACTAACCTGAAAACTAACCTAAACCTTAGCCATAACACTAACCCTAACCCTCACCCTATTTGAAACTTCACGCTATCCCTAACCTAAAGCAAACACTACCTATAAGCTTAACCCTACCCCTAAACCTAACCCTAACCTTAACCTTGGCGCACCTGGAACCCTAAACCTAACCCTTAAAATAACTCTGACCCTAACCCTCAACCTAAACCTAATACTAATCCCAACCCTGACCATAACCCTAACCTTACCTTTACCCTAACTTTAACGCTACCATAAACTTAAACCTAACCCTAACCCTAACTGTAACACTTGCACAAAACCCTCATCTTGACTGTAAACGTAACTCTAAATCTTATCCTAACCCTAAACTTAATCCTAAATATAACCCTACCCTAAACCTAACTGAAACACTAACCCCTAACCCTAAGTCTAACACTAATCCTTAGCCTAAACCTAACCTTAACCCTAAACCTAACCCTAACCACTTTCCCTAACTCTAACCCTAACCCTAACCCGAACCCTCACTCTTAACCAAAATTTCACCCGAAACATAACCCTAAACCTACCCTAACTTCATTCAAACTCTAATCCTAACCAAAACTAAAACTAACCCAACACCTAACTCGACCCCTAACACTAATCCTAAACCTAACCCTAACCCTGACCTTAACCTGAACCCTAACCCCTAACCCTAACCCTCACACTTAACATAAACTTCATCCTAACCCTAACACTAAACATAACACTAAATCTCCCCCTAACCGTGACCCTAACCCTAATCCTAACCATAAACCTAACCCTAACCCTGACCCTAACTCTTACTCTAACCCTAATCCTAATGCTAAAACTTACCCTAAACTCTCAGGTTAAATGAGAACCTAGCACTGGCCCTCACCGTAACTTCTAAACCTAACCTCAACTCTTAACCTAACCCTCTCTCTAACGTTAACCTAGCCCAAACCCTAACCATGACTTAACCCTAACACTTACCCTAAACCAAACCCTCAATCTAACCTCAATTCTATACCTAATCCTAACCTAAAACCTAAAACTAACCCCTAAACCCTAACCCTAACCCTAACCCTAACCCTAAGCTCAACCCTCCCCCTTAACTTCAACTTCATCCTAACCCTAACCCTAAACTGAACCCTCACCCTAAATCTAACCCTAAACCAGACCCTAACCTTAACCCAAACACCTAACCCTAACGCTAACTCTAACACATCCTTAACCTAAACTTCACCCTAAACCTAGCCTAACCTTAACCCTAAAACTAAACCTAACCCTAAACTATCCCCTCACTCTAGCACTAACTCTAAACCTAACCCTAACCGAAATACCCTAAAACATCAGCTTCACTGAAAACCTAACACTAACCCTCACACGAACCCCTAACCCTTTCCCTAAACCTAACCCTATCCCTAATACTAAGCCTAGCCCTGACTTAAAAGAACCCTTATCCTAAGCCTAAACTTAACCCGAACCTTAACTCTATACTAACCCTAACACTAAACCTAACAATAACCCTAAACCTGACCCTCACCCTAAGCCTAAACCCTAGCACTCACTCTAACTGTAAGCCGAACCCTAACCCTAACCTAGCCCTACCGTTTACCGTAAACCTAGCCTTAACCCTAACCTTACCCCTACCCTGACCCTGAGCCTAAGCCTAAGCCTAACCCTAACACTAATCTTAACCCTAACTCTAACCTTAACCCTAAAACTTACCCTAACCCTCACTATTAACTGAAACTTCACCCTAACCCTAACCCTAACTCTAACTCTAACCCTAACCCTAACACTTACCCTAAACCCTCACCTGAACTGTAAACCTAACCCGAACTCTCACACTAACCCCTAACCGTATCCCCAACCCTAAACCTAATGCTATCCCTAAACTTATCCCTGACCCTAACCCTAAAACAAACAGTAACCCTAATCTAACCCTAACCCTAACATTAACCTAAACTTAACCCTACCCTAACCATAAACCTAAACCTAACAACCTAAACCTAACCTCTACCACTAACTATAAACCTACGACTAATCCTAACTCTTATCCTAACCCTCACCCTTCACCTAAACTTCACACTAACCCTAAACCTACCCCTAACCTTAAACATAAACCCTAATCCTAACCCGAACCCTAAAACTAACCTGAACACTAACCTGAACACAAACCCAAACTGTAGCCCTAACCCAAAAAATAACCCTCACCCTATCCTAAACTTCATCCAAACCCTAACCCTAACCTTAACCCTAAACCTACACCAAACCCAAAACCTAACCCTAAACCTATCTCTAACCTTAATGCTAGTCCACAAGAACCCTGAACCTAACTCATACAATAGCCCTGAACTTAACAATAAACCTAATCCTAATCCTTATCCTAACTCTAGACCTAATCCTAACCCTAACTCTAACTCTAACCTCGACCCTAAATAGAACACTAACTCTAACCCTAAACCTGAACCTAAACCTAAATCTTACCCTACACCTAACCCTAACCCTAACTCTAACTCCAACCCTAATCATAATACTTACACTCAACTCTGACCTTAACTGTAAAACTAATCCCCAACCCTAACCCTAATGCTATCCCTAACCCTAACCCTAACACTAACCTGCACCCCTAAGCCCTAACAATAACCGTAACCCAAACCCTAACCCCTTACACCAAAGCCTAACCCAAACCTTAACCCAAAATTTCACCCTAACTCTAACACTAACCCTAAACCTAATCATAAACCTAACCCTAACCCTAAACCAAACCTAACCATGACCCAAACCACAATGCCTAACCAGAATCCTCACCCAAATCCTAACCCTAAACTACACCTCTAACCCCTAACACCTTACCATAACCATAATCCTAACCCTACCCAACCCTCACCCTAAATCTAACCCTCAGCCCAACCACAATGCCTAACACAAACCGGAACCCTAACCCTAACCGTAACACTAAACTTAACCCTGACCTAAAATCTAACCCTAACCCTAAAACTAAACAGAACCCGTAAACTTAACCCTAAACATAACCTTAACACTAACCTGAAAACTAACCTAAACCTTAGCCATAACACTAACCCTAACCCTCACCCTATTTGAAACTTCACGCTATCCCTAACCTAAAGCAAACACTACCTATAAGCTTAACCCTACCCCTAAACCTAACCCTAACCTTAACCTTGGCGCACCTGGAACCCTAAACCTAACCCTTAAAATAACTCTGACCCTAACCCTCAACCTAAACCTAATACTAATCCTAACCCTGACCCTAACCCTAACCTTACCTTTACCCTAACTTTAACGCTACCATAAACTTAAACCTAACCCTAACCCTAACCGTAACACTTGCACAAAACCCTCACCTTGACTGTAAACGTAACTCTAAATCTTACCCTAACCCTAAACTTAATCCTAAATATAACCCTACTCTAAACCTTTAAAAAAAAATTTTTTTTAAACCTAACTGAAACACTAACCCCTAACCCTAAGTCTAACACTAATCCTTAGCCTAATCCTAAACTTAACCCTAAACCTAACCCTAACCACTTTCCCTAACTCTAACCCTAACCCTAACCCGAACCCTCACTCTTAACCAAAATTTCACCCGAAACATAACCCTAAACCTACCCTAACTTCATTCAAACTCTAATCCTAACCAAAACTAAAACTAACCCAACACCTAACTCGACCCCTAACACTAATCCTAAACCTAACCCTAACCCTGACCTTAACCTGAACCCTAACCCCTAACCCTAACCCTCACACTTAACATAAACTTCATCCTAACCCTAACACTAAACATAACACTAAATCTCCCCCTAACCGTGACCCTAACCCTAATCCTAACCATAAACCTAACCCTAACCCTGACCCTAACTCTTACTCTAACCCTAATCCTAATGCTAAAACTTACCCTAAACTCTCAGGTTAAATGAGAACCTAGCACTGGCCCTCACCGTAACTTCTAAACCTAACCTCAACCCTTAACCTAACCCTATCTCTAACGTTAACCTAGCCCAAACCCTAACCATGACTTAACCCTAACACTTACCCTAAACCAAACCCTCAATCTAACCTCAATTCTATACCTAATCCTAACCTTAAACCTAAAACTAACCCCTAAACCATAACCCTAACCCTAACCCTAAGCTCAACCCTCCCCCTTAACTTCAACTTCATCCTAACCCTAACCCTAAACTGAACCCTCACCCTAAATCTAACCCTAAACCAGACCCTAACCTTAACCCAAACACCTAACCCTAACGCTAACTCTAACACATCCTTAACCTAAACTTCACCCTAAACCTAGCCTAACCTTAACCCTAAAACTAAACCTAACCCTAAACTATCCCCTCACTCTAGCACTAACTCTAAACCTAACCCTAACCGAAATACCCTAAAACATCAGCTTCACTGAAAACCTAACACTAGCCCTCACACGAACCCCTAACCCTTTCCCTAAACCTAACCCTATCCCTAATACTAAGCCTAGCCCTGACTTAAAAGAACCCTTATCCTAAGCCTAAACTTAACCCCAACCTTAACTCTATACTAACCCTAACACTAAACCTAACAATAACCCTAAACCTGACCCTCACCCTAAGCCTAAACCCTAGCACTCACTCTAACTGTAAGCCGAACCCTAACCCTAACCTAGCCCTACCCTTTACCGTAAACCTAGCCTTAACCCTAACCTTACCCCTACCCTGACCCTGAGCCTAAGCCTAAGCCTAACCCTAACACTAATCTTAACCCTAACTCTAACCTTAACCCTAAAACTTACCCTAGCCCTCACTATTAACTGAAACTTCACCCTAACCCTAACCCTAACTCTAACTCTAACCCTAACCCTAACACTTACCCTAAACCCTCACCTGAACTGTAAACCTAACCCGAACTCTCACACTAACCCCTAACCGTATCCCCAACCCTAAACCTAATGCTATCCCTAAACTTATCCCTGACCCTAACCCTAAAACAAACAGTAACCCTAATCTAACCCTAACCCTAACATTAACCTAAACTTAACCCTACCCTAACCATAAACCTAAACCTAACACCCTAAACCTAACCTCTACCACTAACTATAAACCTACGACTAATCCTAACTCTTATCCTAACCCTCACCCTTAACCTAAACTTCACACTAACCCTAAACCTACCCCTAACCTTAAACATAAACCCTAATCCTAACCCGAACCCTAAAACTAACCTGAACACTAACCTGAACACAAACCCAAACTGTAGCCCTAACCCAAAAAATAACCCTCACCCTATCCTAAACTTCATCCAAACCCTAACCCTAACCTTAACCCTAAACCTACACCAAACCCAAAACCTAACCCTAAACCTATCTCTAACCTTAATGCTAGTCCACAAGAACCCTGAACCTAACTCATACAATAGCCCTGAACTTAACCCTAAACCTAATCCTAATCCTAATCCTAACCCTAGACCTAATCCTAACCCTAACCCTAACTCTAACCTCGCCCCTAAATAGAACACTAACTCTAACCCTAAACCTGAACCGAAACCTAAATCTTACCCTACACCTAACCCTAACCCTAACTCTAACTCCAACCCTAATCATAATACTTACACTAAACTCTGACCTTAACTGTAAAACTAATCCCCAACCCTAACCCTAATGCTATCCCTAACCCTAACCCTAACACTAACCTGCACCCCTAAGCCCTAACAATAACCGTAACCCAAACCCTAACCCCTTACACCAAAGCCTAACCCAAACCTTAACCCAAAATTTCACCCTACACCCTTACTCTAACACTAACCCTAAACCTAATCATAAACCTAACCCTAACCCTAAACCAAACCTAACCATGACCCAAACCACAATGCCTAACCAGAATCCTCACCCAAATCCTAACCCTAAACTACACCTCTAACCCCTAACACCTTACCATAACCATAATCCTAACCCTACCCAACCCTCACCCTAAATCTAACCCTCAGCCCAACCACAATGCCTAACACAAACCGGAACCCTAACCCTAACCGTAACACTAAACTTAACCCTGACCTAAAATCTAACCCTAACCCTAAAACTAAACAGAACCCGTAAACTTAACCCTAAACATAACCTTAACACTAACCTGAAAACTAACCTAAACCTTAGCCATAACACTAACCCTAACCCTCACCCTATTTGAAACTTCACGCTATCCCTAACCTAAAGCAAACACTACCTATAAGCTTAACCCTACCCCTAAACCTAACCCTAACCTTAACCTTGGCGCACCTGGAACCCTAAACCTAACCCTTAAAATAACTCTGACCCTAACCCTCAACCTAAACCTAATACTAATCCTAACCCTGACCCTAACCCTAACCTTACCTTTACCCTAACTTTAACGCTACCATAAACTTAAACCTAACCCTAACCGTAACACTTGCACAAAACCCTCACCTTGACTGTAAACGTAACTCTAAATCTTACCCTAACCCTAAACTTAATCCTAAATATAACCCTACTCTAAACCTTTAAAAAAAAAATTTTTTTTTAAACCTAACTGAAACACTAACCCCTAACCCTAAGTCTAACACTAATCCTTAGCCTAATCCTAAACTTAACCCTAAACCTAACCCTAACCACTTTCCCTAACTCTAACCCTAACCCTAACCCGAACCCTCACTCTTAACCAAAATTTCACCCGAAACATAACCCTAAACCTACCCTAACTTCATTCAAACTCTAATCCTAACCAAAACTAAAACTAACCCAACACCTAACTCGACCCCTAACACTAATCCTAAACCCTACCCTAACCCTGACCTTAACCTGAACCCTAACCCCTAACCCTAACCCTCACACTTAACATAAACTTCATCCTAACCCTAACACTAAACATAACACTAAATCTCCCCCTAACCGTGACCCTAACCCTAATCCTAACCATAAACCTAACCCTAACCCTGACCCTAACTCTCTTTTTTTTTTTTATAATAACTTTTATTAAGCTTCAAGTGAACGTTTACAAATCCAATCAGTCTGTCACATATAAGTTTACATACATCTCACTCCCTACTCCCACTTACTCTCCCCGTCTTGAGTCAGCCCTTTCAGTCTCTCCTTTCTTGACAATTTTGCCGGCTTCCCTCTCTCTCTATCCTCCCATCCCCCCTCCAGGCAAGAGTTGCCAACACAATCTCAAGTGTCCACCTGATATAATTAGCTCACTCTTCATCAGCATCTCTCTCCCACCCGCTGACCAGTCCCTTTCATTTCTGATGAGTTGTCTTCGGGGATGGTTCCTGTCCTGTGTCAGCTGAAGGTCTGGGGAGCATGGCCGCCGGGATTCCTCCAGTCTCAGTCAGACCATTAAGTTTGGTCTTGTTATGAGAATTTGGGGTCTGCATCCCACTGATCTCCTGCTCCCTCAGGGGTCCTCTGCTGAGCTCCCTGTCAGGGCAGTCATCGATTGTGGCCGGGCACCAACTAGTTCTTCTGGTCTCAGGATGATGTAGGTCTCTGGTTCATGTGGCCCTTTCTGTCTCTTGGGCTCTTAGTTGTCATGTGGGCTTGGTGTTCTTCATTTTCCTTTGCTCCAGGTGGGTTGAGACCAATTGCTGCATCTTAGATGGCTGCTTGTTAGCATTTAAGACCCCAGACGCCACATTTCAAAGTGGGATGCAGAATGATTTCATAATAGAATTATTTTGCCAATTGACTTAGAAGTCCCCGCAAACCATGTTCCCCAGACCCCCGCGCTTGCTCCGCTGACCTTTGAAGCATTCATTTTATCCCGGAAACTGCTTTTGATCCAGTCCAATTGAGCTGACCTTCCATGTATTGAGTGTTGTCTTTCCCTTCACCTAAAGCAGTTCTTATCTACTGATTAATCAATAAAAAACCCTCTCCCACCCTCCCTCCCTCCCCCCCTCGTAACCACAAAAGTATGTGTTCTTCTCAGGTTTACTATTTCTCAAGATCTTATAATAGTGGTCTTATACAATATTTGTCCTTTTGCCTCTGACTAATTTCGCTCAGCATAATGCCTTCCAGGTTCCTCCATGTTATGAAATGTTTCAGAGATTCGTCACTGTTCTTTATCGATGCGTAATATTCCATTGTGTGAATATACCACAATTTATTTACCCATTCATCCGTTGATGGACACCTTGGTTGCTTCCAACTTTTTGCTATTGTAAACAGAGCTGCAATAAACATGGGTGTGCATATATCTGTTTGTATGAAGGCTCTTGTATCTCTAGGGTATATTCCTAGGAGTGGGATTTCTGGGTTGTATGGTAGTTCTATTTCTAACTGTTTAAGATAACGCCAGATAGATTTCCAAAGTGGTTGTACCATTTTACGTTCCCACCAGCAGTGTATGAGAGTTCCAATCTCTCCGCAACCTCTCCAACATTTATTATTTTGTGTTTTTTGGATTAATGCCAGCCTTGCTGGTGTGAGATGGAATCTCATCGTAGTTTTAATTTGCATTTCTCTAATGGCTAATGATCGAGAGCATTTTCTCATGTATCTGTTGGCTGCCTGAATATCTTCTTTAGTGAAATGTGTGTTCATATCCTTTGCCCACTTCTTGATTGGGTTGTTTGTCTTTTTGTGGTTGAGTTTTGACAGAATCATGTAGATTTTAGAGATCAGGCGCTGGTCGGAGATGTCATAGCTGAAAATTCTTTCCCAATCTGTAGGTGGTCTTTTTACTCTTTTGGTGAAGTCTTTAGATGAGCATAGGTGTTTGATTTTTAGGAGCTCCCAGTTATCGGGTTTCTCTTCATCATTTTTGGTAATGTTTTGTATTCTGTTTATACCTTGTATTAGGGCTCCTAGGGTTGTCCCAATTTTTTCTTCCATGATCTTTATCGTTTTAGTCTTTATGTTTAGGTCTTTGATCCACTTGGAGTTAGTTTTTGTGCATGGTGTGAGGTATGGGTCCTGTTTCATTTTTTTGCAAATGGATATCCAGTTATGCCAGTACCATTTGTTAAAAAGGCTATCTTTTCCCCAGTTAATTGACACTGGTCCTTTGTCAAATATCAGCTGCTCATACGTGGATGGATCTATGTCTGGGTTCTCAATTCTGTTCCATTGGTCTATGTGTCTGTTGTTGTACCAATACCAGGCTGTTTTGACTACTGTGGCTGTATAATAGTTTCTGAAGTCAGGTAAGGTGAGGCCTCCCACTTTCTTCTTCTTTTTCAGTAGTGCTTTGCTTATCCGGGGCTTCTTTCCGTTCCATATGAAATTGGTGATTTGTTTCTCTATCCCCTTAAAATATGACATTGGAATTTGGATCGGAAGTGCGTTAAATGTGTAGATGGCTTTTGGTAGAATAGACATTTTTACTATGTTAAGTCTTCCTATCCATGAGCAAGGTATGTTTTTCCACTTAAGTATGTCCTTTTGAATTTCTTGTAGTTGAGCTTTGTAGTTTTCTTTGTATAGGTCTTTTACATCCTTGGTAAGATTTATTCCTAAGTATCTTATCTTCTTGGGGGCTATTGTGAATGGTATTGATTTGGTTATTTCCTCTTCAGTGTTCTTTTTGTTGATGTAGAGGAATCCAAGTGATTTTTGTATGTTTATTTTATAACCTGAGACTCTGCCAAACTCTTCTATTAGTTTCAGTAGTTTTCTGGAGGATTCCTTAGGGTTTTCTGTGTATATAATCATGTCATCTGCAAATAGTGATAACTTTACTTCTTCCTTGCCAATCCGGATACCTTTTATTTCTTTGTCTAGCCTGATTGCCCTGGCTAAGACTTCCAACACGATGTTGAATAAGAGCGGTGATAAAGGGCATCCTTGTCTGGTTCCCGTTCTCAAGGGAAATGCTTTCAGGTTCTCTCCATTTAGAGTGACATTGGCTGTTGGCTTTGCATAGATGCCCTTTATTATGTTGAGGAATTTTCCTTCAATTCCTATTTTGGTAAGAGTTTTTATCATGAATGGGTGTTGGACTTTGTCAAATGCCTTTTCTGCATCAATTGATAAGATCATGTGGTTTTTGTCTTTTGTTTTATTTATGTGATGGATTACATTAATGGTTTTTCTGATATTAAACCAGCCTTGCATACCTGGTATAAATCCCACTTGATCAGGGTGAATTATTTTTTTGATGTGTTGTTGGATTCTATTGGCTAGAATTTTGTTGAGGATTTTTGCATCAATGTTCATGAGGGATATAGGTCTATAATTTTCTTTTTTTGTAATGTCTTTACCTGGTTTTGGTATCAGGGAGATGGTGGCTTCATAGAATGAGTTGGGTAGTATTCCGTCATTTTCTATGCTTTGGAATACCTTTAGTAGTAGTGGTGTTAACTCTTCTCTGAAAATTTGGTAGAACTCTGCAGTGAAGCCGTCCGGGCCGGGACTTTTTTTTGTTGGGAGTTTTTTGATTACCGTTTCAATCTCTTTTTTTGTTATGGGTCTATTTAGTTGTTCTACTTCTGAATGTGTTAGTTTAGGTAGGTAGTGTTTTTCCAGGAATTCATCCATTTCTTCTAGGTTTTCAAATTTGTTAGAGTACAATTTTTCATAATAATCTGAAATGATTCTTTTAATTTCATTTGGTTCTGTTGTGATGTGGTCCTTCTCATTTCTTATTCGGGTTATTTGTTTCCTTTCCTGTATTTCTTTAGTCAGTCTAGCCAATGGTTTATCAATTTTGTTAATTTTTTCAAAGAACCAGCTTTTGGCTTTGTTAATTCTTTCAATTGTTTTTCTGTTCTCTAATTCATTTAGTTCAGCTCTAATTTTTATTATTTGTTTTCTTCTGGTGCCTGATGGATTCTTTTGTTGCTCACTTTCTATTTGTTCAAGTTGTAGGGACAGTTCTCTGATTTTGGCTCTTTCTTCTTTTTGTATGTGTGCATTTATTGATATAAATTGGCCTCTGAGCACTGCTTTTGCTGTGTCCCAGAGGTTTTGATAGGAAGTGTTTTCAGTCTCGTTGAATTGTATGAATTTCCTTATTCCCTCCTTGATGTCTTCTATAACCCAGTCTTTTTTCAGGAGGGTATTGTTCAGTTTCCAAGTATTTGATTTCTTTTCCCTCGTTTTTCTGTTATTGATCTCTAGTTTTATTGCCTTGTGATCTGAGAAGATGCTTTGTAATATTTCGATGTTTTGGACTCTGCAAAGGTTTGTTTTATGACCTAATATGTGGTCTATTCTAGAGAATGTTCCATGTGCGCTGGAAAAAAAAGTATATTTTGCAGCAGTTGGGTGGAGAGTTCTGTATAAGTCAATGAGGTCAAGTTGGTTGATTGTTGTAATTAGATCTTCCGTGTCTCTGTTGAGCTTCTTACTGGATGTCCTGTCCTTCTCCGAAAGTGGTGTGTTGAAGTCTCCTACTATAATTGTGGAGGTATCTATCTCGCTTTTCAGTTCTGTTAAAATTTGATTTATGTATCTTGCAGCCCTGTCATTGGGTGCGTAAATATTTAATATGGTTATGTCTTCCTGAGCAATTGTCCCTTTTATCATTATATAGTGTCCTTCTTTATCCTTTGTGGTGGATTTAAGTCTAAAGTCTATTTTGTCAGAAATTAATATTGCTACTCCTCTTCTTTTTTGCTTATTGTTTGCTTGATATACTTTTTTCCATCCTTTGAGTTTTAGTTTGTTTGAGTCTCTAAGTCTAAGGTGTGTCTCTTGTAGGCAGCATATAGATGGATCGTGTTTCTTTATCCAGTCTGTGACTCTCTGTCTCTTTATTGGTGCATTTAGTCCATTTACATTCAGGGTAATTATAGATAAATAAGTTTTTAGTGCTGTCATTTTGATGCCTTTTTATGTGTGTTGTTAACAATTTCATTTTTCCACATACTTTTTTGTGCTGAGGCGTTTTTCTTAGTAAATTGTGAGATCCTCATTTTCATAGTGTTTGACTTTATGTTAGTTGAGTCGTTACGTTTTTCTTGGTTTTTGTCTTGAGTTATAGAGTTGTTATACCTTTTTGTGGTTACCTCATTATATACCCCTATTTTTCTAAGTAAAAACCTAACTTGTATTGTTCTATATCGCCTTGTATCACTCTCCATATGGCAGTTCAATGCCTCCTGTATTTAGTCCCTCTTTTTGATTATTGTGATCTTTTACCTATTGACTTCCATGATTCCCTGTTATGTGTATTTTTTTTAATTAATCTTAATTTGTTTGTTTTTGTGATTTCCCTATTTGAGTTGATATCAGGACGTTCTGTTTTGTGACCTTGTGTTGTGCTGATATCTGATATTATTGGTTCTCTGACCAAACAATATCCTTTAGTATTTCTTGTAGCTTTGGTTTGGTTTTTGCAAATTCTCTAAACTTGTGTTTGTCTGTAAATATCTTAATTTCGCCTTCATATTTCAGAGAGAGTTTTGCTGGATATATGATCCTTGGCTGGCAGTTTTTCTCCTTCAGTGTTCTGTATATGTCGTCCCATTCCCTTCTTGCCTGCATGGTTTCTGCTGAGTAGTCAGAACATATTCTTATTGATTCTCCCTTGAAGGAAACCTTTCTTTTCTCCCTGGCTGCTTTTAAAATTTTCTGTTTATCTTTGGTTTTGGTGAGTTTGATGATAATATGTCTTGGTGTTTTTCTTTTTGGATCAATCTTAAATGGGGTTCGATGAGCATCTTGGATAGATATCCTTTCGTCTTTCATGATGTCAGGGAAGTTTTCTGTCAGAAGTTCTTCAACTATTTTCTCTGTGTTTTCTGTCCCCCCTCCCTGTTCTGGGACTCCAATCACCCGCAGGTTATCCTTCTTGATAGAGTCCCACATAATTCTTAGGGTTTCTTCATTTTTTTAATTCTTTTATCTGATTTTTTTTCAGCTATGTTGGTGTTAATTCCCTGGTCCTCCAGATGTCCCAGTCTGCATTCTAATTGCTCGAGTCTGCTCCTCTGACTTCCTATTACGTTGTCTAATTCTGTTATTTTATTGTTAATCTTTTGGATTTCTACATGTTGTCTCTCTATGGATTCTTGCAACTTATTAATTTTTCCAGTATGTTCTTGAATAATCTTTTTGAGTTCTTCAACAGTTTTATCAGTGTGTTCCTTGGCTTTTTCTGCAGATATCCTAATTTCATTTGTGATATCATTAAGCATTCTGTAAATTAGTTTTTTATATTCTGTATCTGATAATTCCAAAATTGTATCTTCATTTGGGAAAGATTTTGATTCTTTTGTTTGGGGGGTTGGAGAAGCTGTCCCGGTCTGCTTCTTTAAGTGGTTTGATATGGATTGTTGTCTCCGAGCCATCACTGGGAAACTAGTTTTTCCAGAAAATCCACTAAAAAAAAACTGCAGTCAGATCCCTATCAGAGTTCTCCCTTTGGCTCAGGCTATTCAGATGTTAATGAAGCCGCCTGGGAAGGGTGGGGGAGGGAACAGAGAGATAGGAGAGTAGCACCTCAGAATATAGCCAGAGTTGCTTGTCTTGCTTGGAGTGACTGTTATATCTGAGATTCCCGCGGGCGCGTCGCCTATGTGTGCTGGCTGTGTGGAGATTGCCCCCAGGGGGTCTGGCCCGCTGGAGTCACGGTCAGATCCTCCGCTTCCAGCCCCATGCCCAGCGTCAAGGCTCCCCTACTGGGACGGTGCACTCTCAACTCCAAAATCAGTCGCTGCCTCCCGGGGACTTCTCGTCTCTCCAGCCGCGTGGCCGTGCCGCCCCCGTGAACTAGGTGGGCCCCCTCCCGGGGTTAGTTCAGATGGGTGGAGTAGCTCCCTGTGCTTGTGCCGCGACCGAGTGTCCTGGCTGGAACGCTGTTCTCCCCACTCCAATACCAGTCGCTGCCTCCCGGGGACTTCTCCTACCGGCTGCATCCCACGCCGTCCACGCGACCTGGCTGGTCCCCTTCCCGGGGTTAGTTCAGGGGCTGGAGCAACTCTCCGTGTTTATGGCGTACCTGCGTGCAGTCCAAATCCCTGCGGGACGGTTCCCCGGCTCGGATGCTGCTCTTTCTGCTCCAAGATCAGTCACTGCCTCCCGGGGACTTCTCCTACTGGCTGCGTCCCACGCCGCCCGTGGAACCGGGTGGTCCCCCTCCCGGGGTTAGTTCAGGGGGGTGGAGCAGGTCTCTGTGCTTGTGCCGTACCTGACTGGTACGCTGGCTCCAGGCTCTGGAAACAATCGCTGCTTCCCCGTATTAGTTCGTTCTCCGTCTCTAAATCTGTGTTTGTTGTTCAGGGTTCGTAGATTGTTATGTATGTGATCGATTCACTTGTTTTTCCGTGTCTTTGTTGTAAGAGGGATCCGAGGTAGCGTCTGCCTAGTCCGCCATCTTGGCTCCGCCCCCCTGACCCTAACTCTTACTCTAACCCTAATCCTAATGCTAAAACTTACCCTAAACTCTCAGGTTAAATGAGAACTTAGCACTGGCCCTCACCATAACTTCTAAACCTAACCTCAACCCTTAACCTAACCCTCTCTCTAACGTTAACCTAGCCCAAACCCTAACCATGACTTAACCCTAACACTTACCCTAAACCAAACCCTCAATCTAACCTCAATTCTATACCTAATCCTAACCTTAAACCTAAAACTAACCCCTAAACCCTAACCCTAACCCTAACCCTAAGCTCAACCCTCCCCCTTAACTTCTACTTCACCCTAACCCTAACCCTAAACTGAACCCTCACCCTAAATCTAACCCTAAACCAGACCCTAACCTTAACCCAAACACCTAACCCTAACGCTAACTCTAACACATCCTTAACCTAAACTTCACCCTAAACCTAGCCTAACCTTAACCCTAAAACTAAACCTAACCCTAAACTATCCCCTCACTCTAGCACTAACTCTAAACCTAACCCTAACCGAAATACCCTAAAACATCAGCTTCACTGAAAACCTAACAATAACCCTCACACGAACCCCTAACCCTTTCCCTAAACCTAACCCTATCCCTAATACTAAGCCTAGCCCTGACTTAAAAGAACCCTTATCCTAAGCCTAAACTTAACCCGAACCTTAACTCTATACTAACCCTAACACTAAACCTAACAATAACCCTAAACCTGACCCTCACCCTAAGCCTTAACCCTAGCACTCACTCTAACTGTAAGCCGAACCCTAACCCTAACCTAGCCCTACCCTTTACCGTAAACCTAGCCTTAACCCTAACCTTACCCCTACCCTGACCCTGAGCCTAAGCCTAAGCCTAACCCTAACACTAATCTTAACCTTAACTCTAACCTTAACCCTAAACCTTACCCTAGCCCTCACTATTAACTGAAACTTCACCCTAACCCTAACCCTAACTCTAACTCTAACCCTAACCCTAACACTTACCCTAAACCCTCACCTGAACTGTAAACCTAACCCGAACTCTCACACTAACCCCTAACCGTATCCCCAACCCTAAACCTAATGCTATCCCTAAACTTATCCCTGACCCTAACCCTAAAACAAACAGTAACCCTAATCTAACCCTAACCCTAACATTAACCTAAACTTAACCCTACCCTAACCATAAACCTAAACCTAACACCCTAAACCTAACCTCTACCACTAACTATAAACCTACGACTAATCCTAACTCTTATCCTAACCCTCACCCTTAACCTAAACTTCACACTAACCCTAAACCTACCCCTAACCTTAAACATAAACCCTAATCCTAACCCGAACCCTAAAACTAACCTGAACACTAACCTGAACACAAACCCAAACTGTAGCCCTAACCCAAAAAACAACCCTCACCCTATCCTAAACTTCATCCAAACCCTAACCCTAACCTTAACCCTAAACCTACACCAAACCCAAAACCTAACCCTAAACCTATCTCTAACCTTAATGCTAGTCCACAAGAACCCTGAACCTAACTCATACAATAGCCCTGAACTTAACCCTAAACCTAATCCTAATCCTAATCCTAACCCTAGACCTAATCCTAACCCTAACCCTAACTCTAACCTCGACCCTAAATAGAACACTAACTCTAACCCTAAACCTGAACCTAAACCTAAATCTTACCCTACACCTAACCCTATCCCTAACTCTAACTCCAACCCTAATCATAATACTTACACTAAACTCTGACCTTAACTGTAAAACTAATCCCCAACCCTAACCCTAATGCTATCCCTAACCCTAACCCTAACACTAACCTGCACCCCTAAGCCCTAACAATAACCCTAACCCAAACCCTAACCCCTTACACCAAAGCCTAACCCAAACCTTAACCCAAAATTTCACCCTAACTCTAACACTAACCCTAAACCTAATCATAAACCTAACCCTAACCCTAAACCAAACCTAACCATGACCCAAACCACAATGCCTAACCAGAATCCTCACCCAAATCCTAACCCTAAACTACACCTCTAACCCCTAACACCTTACCATAACCATAATCCTAACCCTACCCAACCCTCACCCTAAATCTAACCCTCAGCCCAACCACAATGCCTAACACAAACCGGAACCCTAACCCTAACCGTAACACTAAACTTAACCCTGACCTAAAATCTAACCCTAACCCTAAAACTAAACAGAACCCGTAAACTTAACCCTAAACATAACCTTAACACTAACCTGAAAACTAACCTAAACCTTAGCCATAACACTAACCCTAACCCTCACCCTATTTGAAACTTCACGCTATCCCTAACCTAAAGCAAACACTACCTATAAGCTTAACCCTACCCCTAAACCTAACCCTAACCTTAACCTTGGCGCACCTGGAACCCTAAACCTAACCCTTAAAATAACTCTGACCCTAACCCTCAACCTAAACCTAATACTAATCCTAACCCTGACCCTAACCCTAACCTTACCTTTACCCTAACTTTAACGCTACCATAAACTTAAACCTAACCCTAACCCTAACCGTAACACTTGCACAAAACCCTCACCTTGACTGTAAACGTAACTCTAAATCTTACCCTAACCCTAAACTTAATCCTAAATATAACCCTACTCTAAACCTTTAAAAAAAAAAATTTTTTTTAAACCTAACTGAAACACTAACCCCTAACCCTAAGTCTAACACTAATCCTTAGCCTAATCCTAAACTTAACCCTAAACCTAACCCTAACCACTTTCCCTAACTCTAACCCTAACCCTAACCCGAACCCTCACTCTTAACCAAAATTTCACCCGAAACGTAACCCTAAACCTACCCTAACTTCATTCAAACTCTAATCCTAACCAAAACTAAAACTAACCCAACACCTAACTCGACCCCTAACACTAATCCTAAACCCAACCCTAACCCTGACCTTAACCTGAACCCTAACCCCTAACCCTAACCCTCACACTTAACATAAACTTCATCCTAACCCTAACACTAAACATAACACTAAATCACCCCCAACCGTGACCCTAACCCTAATCCTAACCATAAACCTAACCCTAACCCTGACCCTAACTCTTACTCTAACCCTAATCCTAATGCTAAAACTTACCCTAAACTCTCAGGTTAAATGAGAACCTAGCACTGGCCCTCACCGTAACTTCTAAACCTAACCTCAACCCTTAACCTAACCCTCTCTCTAACGTTAACCTAGCCCAAACCCTAACCATGACTTAACCCTAACACTTACCCTAAACCAAACCCTCAATCTAACCTCAATTCTATACCTAATCCTAACCTTAAACCTAAAACTAACCCCTAAACCCTAACCCTAACCCTAACCCTAAGCTCAACCCTCCCCCTTAACTTCAACTTCACCCTAACCCTAACCCTAAACTGAACCCTCACCCTAAATCTAACCCTAAACCAGACCCTAACCTTAACCCAAACACCTAACCCTAACGCTAACTCTAACACATCCTTAACCTAAACTTCACCCTAAACCTAGCCTAACCTTAACCCTAAAACTAAACCTAACCCTAAACTATCCCCTCACTCTAGCACTAACTCTAAACCTAACCCTAACCGAAATACCCTAAAACATCAGCTTCACTGAAAACCTAACACTAACCCTCACACGAACCCCTAACCCTTTCCCTAAACCTAACCCTATCCCTAATACTAAGCCTAGCCCTGACTTAAAAGAACCCTTATCCTAAGCCTAAACTTAACCCGAACCTTAACTCTATACTAATCCTAACACTAAACCTAACAATAACCCTAAACCTGACCCTCACCCTAAGCCTTAACCCTAGCACTCACTCTAACTGTAAGCCGAACCCTAACCCTAACCTAGCCCTACCCTTTACCGTAAACCTAGCCTTAACCCTAACCTTACCCCTACCCTGACCCTGAGCCTAAGCCTAAGCCTAACCCTAACACTAATCTTAACCTTAACTCTAACCTTAACCCTAAACCTTACCCTAGCCCTCACTATTAACTGAAACTTCACCCTAACCCTAACCCTAACTCTAACTCTAACCCTAACCCTAACACTTACCCTAAACCCTCACCTGAACTGTAAACCTAACCCGAACTCTCACACTAACCCCTAACCGTATCCCCAACCCTAAACCTAATGCTATCCCTAAACTTATCCCTGACCCTAACCCTAAAACAAACAGTAACCCTAATCTAACCCTAACCCTAACATTAACCTAAACTTAACCCTACCCTAACCATAAACCTAAACCTAACACCCTAAACCTAACCTCTACCACTAACTATAAACCTACGACTAATCCTAACTCTTATCCTAACCCTCACCCTTAACCTAAACTTCACACTAACCCTAAACCTACCCCTAACCTTAAACATAAACCCTAATCCTAACCCGAACCCTAAAACTAACCTGAACACTAACCTGAACACAAACCCAAACTGTAGCCCTAACCCAAAAAACAACCCTCACCCTATCCTAAACTTCATCCAAACCCTAACCCTAACCTTAACCCTAAACCTACACCAAACCCAAAACCTAACCCTAAACCTATCTCTAACCTTAATGCTAGTCCACAAGAACCCTGAACCTAACTCATACAATAGCCCTGAACTTAACCCTAAACCTAATCCTAATCCTAATCCTAACCCTAGACCTAATCCTAACCCTAACCCTAACTCTAACCTCGACCCTAAATAGAACACTAACTCTAACCCTAAACCTGAACCTAAACCTAAATCTTACCCTACACCTAACCCTATCCCTAACTCTAACTCCAACCCTAATCATAATACTTACACTAAACTCTGACCTTAACTGTAAAACTAATCCCCAACCCTAACCCTAATGCTATCCCTAACCCTAACCCTAACACTAACCTGCACCCCTAAGCCCTAACAATAACCCTAACCCAAACCCTAACCCCTTACACCAAAGCCTAACCCAAACCTTAACCCAAAATTTCACCCTAACTCTAACACTAACCCTAAACCTAATCATAAACCTAACCCTAACCCTAAACCAAACCTAACCATGACCCAAACCACAATGCCTAACCAGAATCCTCACCCAAATCCTAACCCTAAACTACACCTCTAACCCCTAACACCTTACCATAACCATAATCCTAACCCTACCCAACCCTCACCCTAAATCTAACCCTCAGCCCAACCACAATGCCTAACACAAACCGGAACCCTAACCCTAACCGTAACACTAAACTTAACCCTGACCTAAAATCTAACCCTAACCCTAAAACTAAACAGAACCCGTAAACTTAACCCTAAACATAACCTTAACACTAACCTGAAAACTAACCTAAACCTTAGCCATAACACTAACCCTAACCCTCACCCTATTTGAAACTTCACGCTATCCCTAACCTAAAGCAAACACTACCTATAAGCTTAACCCTACCCCTAAACCTAACCCTAACCTTAACCTTGGCGCACCTGGAACCCTAAACCTAACCCTTAAAATAACTCTGACCCTAACCCTCAACCTAAACCTAATACTAATCCTAACCCTGACCCTAACCCTAACCTTACCTTTACCCTAACTTTAACGCTACCATAAACTTAAACCTAACCCTAACCCTAACCGTAACACTTGCACAAAACCCTCACCTTGACTGTAAACGTAACTCTAAATCTTACCCTAACCCTAAACTTAATCCTAAATATAACCCTACTCTAAACCTTTAAAAAAAAATTTTTTTTAAACCTAACTGAAACACTAACCCCTAACCCTAAGTCTAACACTAATCCTTAGCCTAATCCTAAACTTAACCCTAAACCTAACCCTAACCACTTTCCCTAACTCTAACCCTAACCCTAACCCGAACCCTCACTCTTAACCAAAATTTCACCCGAAACATAACCCTAAACCTACCCTAACTTCATTCAAACTCTAATCCTAACCAAAACTAAAACTAACCCAACACCTAACTCGACCCCTAACACTAATCCTAAACCTAACCCTAACCCTGACCTTAACCTGAACCCTAACCCCTAACCCTAACCCTCACACTTAACATAAACTTCATCCTAACCCTAACACTAAACATAACACTAAATCTCCCCCTAACCGTGACCCTAACCCTAATCCTAACCATAAACCTAACCCTAACCCTGACCCTAACTCTTACTCTAACCCTAATCCTAATGCTAAAACTTACCCTAAACTCTCAGGTTAAATGAGAACCTAGCACTGGCCCTCACCGTAACTTCTAAACCTAACCTCAACCCTTAACCTAACCCTCTCTCTAACGTTAACCTAGCCCAAACCCTAACCATGACTTAACCCTAACACTTACCCTAAACCAAACCCTCAATCTAACCTCAATTCTATACCTAATCCTAACCTTAAACCTAAAACTAACCCCTAAACCATAACCCTAACCCTAACCCTAAGCTCAACCCTCCCCCTTAACTTCAACTTCATCCTAACCCTAACCCTAAACTGAACCCTCACCCTAAATCTAACCCTAAACCAGACCCTAACCTTAACCCAAACACCTAACCCTAACGCTAACTCTAACACATCCTTAACCTAAACTTCACCCTAAACCTAGCCTAACCTTAACCCTAAAACTAAACCTAACCCTAAACTATCCCCTCACTCTAGCACTAACTCTAAACCTAACCCTAACCGAAATACCCTAAAACATCAGCTTCACTGAAAACCTAACACTAGCCCTCACACGAACCCCTAACCCTTTCCCTAAACCTAACCCTATCCCTAATACTAAGCCTAGCCCTGACTTAAAAGAACCCTTATCCTAAGCCTAAACTTAACCCCAACCTTAACTCTATACTAACCCTAACACTAAACCTAACAATAACCCTAAACCTGACCCTCACCCTAAGCCTAAACCCTAGCACTCACTCTAACTGTAAGCCGAACCCTAACCCTAACCTAGCCCTACCCTTTACCGTAAACCTAGCCTTAACCCTAACCTTACCCCTACCCTGACCCTGAGCCTAAGCCTAAGCCTAACCCTAACACTAATCTTAACCCTAACTCTAACCTTAACCCTAAACCTTACCCTAGCCCTCACTATTAACTGAAACTTCACCCTAACCCTAACCCTAACTCTAACTCTAACCCTAACCCTAACACTTACCCTAAACCCTCACCTGAACTGTAAACCTAACCCGAACTCTCACACTAACCCCTAACCGTATCCCCAACCCTAAACCTAATGCTATCCCTAAACTTATCCCTGACCCTAACCCTAAAACAAACAGTAACCCTAATCTAACCCTAACCCTAACATTAACCTAAACTTAACCCTACCCTAACCATAAACCTAAACCTAACACCCTAAACCTAACCTCTACCACTAACTATAAACCTACGACTAATCCTAACTCTTATCCTAACCCTCACCCTTAACCTAAACTTCACACTAACCCTAAACCTACCCCTAACCTTAAACATAAACCCTAATCCTAACCCGAACCCTAAAACTAACCTGAACACTAACCTGAACACAAACCCAAACTGTAGCCCTAACCCAAAAAATAACCCTCACCCTATCCTAAACTTCATCCAAACCCTAACCCTAACCTTAACCCTAAACCTACACCAAACCCAAAACCTAACCCTAAAGCTATCTCTAACCTTAATGCTAGTCCACAAGAACCCTGAACCTAACTCATACAATAGCCCTGAACTTAACCCTAAACCTAATCCTAATCCTAATCCTAACCCTAGACCTAATCCTAACCCTAACCCTAACTCTAACCTCGACCCTAAATAGAACACTAACTCTAACCCTAAACCTGAACCTAAACCTAAATCTTACCCTACACCTAACCCTAACCCTAACTCTAACTCCAACCCTAATCATAATACTTACACTAAACTCTGACCTTAACTGTAAAACTAATCCCCAACCCTAACCCTAATGCTATCCCTAACCCTAACCCTAACACTAACCTGCACCCCTAAGCCCTAACAATAACCGTAACCCAAACCCTAACCCCTTACACCAAAGCCTAACCCAAACCTTAACCCAAAATTTCACCCTACACCCTTACTCTAACACTAACCCTAAACCTAATCATAAACCTAACCCTAACCCTAAACCAAACCTAACCATGACCCAAACCACAATGCCTAACCAGAATCCTCACCCAAATCCTAACCCTAAACTACACCTCTAACCCCTAACACCTTACCATAACCATAATCCTAACCCTACCCAACCCTCACCCTAAATCTAACCCTCAGCCCAACCACAATGCCTAACACAAACCGGAACCCTAACCCTAACCGTAACACTAAACTTAACCCTGACCTAAAATCTAACCCTAACCCTAAAACTAAACAGAACCCGTAAACTTAACCCTAAACATAACCTTAACACTAACCTGAAAACTAACCTAAACCTTAGCCATAACACTAACCCTAACCCTCACCCTATTTGAAACTTCACGCTATCCCTAACCTAAAGCAAACACTACCTATAAGCTTAACCCTACCCCTAAACCTAACCCTAACCTTAACCTTGGCGCACCTGGAACCCTAAACCTAACCCTTAAAATAACTCTGACCCTAACCCTCAACCTAAACCTAATACTAATCCTAACCCTGACCCTAACCCTAACCTTACCTTTACCCTAACTTTAACGCTACCATAAACTTAAACCTAACCCTAACCGTAACACTTGCACAAAACCCTCACCTTGACTGTAAACGTAACTCTAAATCTTACCCTAACCCTAAACTTAATCCTAAATATAACCCTACTCTAAACCTTTAAAAAAAAAATTTTTTTTTAAACCTAACTGAAACACTAACCCCTAACCCTAAGTCTAACACTAATCCTTAGCCTAATCCTAAACTTAACCCTAAACCTAACCCTAACCACTTTCCCTAACTCTAACCCTAACCCTAACCCGAACCCTCACTCTTAACCAAAATTTCACCCGAAACATAACCCTAAACCTACCCTAACTTCATTCAAACTCTAATCCTAACCAAAACTAAAACTAACCCAACACCTAACTCGACCCCTAACACTAATCCTAAACCCTACCCTAACCCTGACCTTAACCTGAACCCTAACCCCTAACCCTAACCCTCACACTTAACATAAACTTCATCCTAACCCTAACACTAAACATAACACTAAATCTCCCCCTAACCGTGACCCTAACCCTAATCCTAACCATAAACCTAACCCTAACCCTGACCCTAACTCTCTTTTTTTTTTTTATAATAACTTTTATTAAGCTTCAAGTGAACGTTTACAAATCCAATCAGTCTGTCACATATAAGTTTACATACATCTCACTCCCTACTCCCACTTACTCTCCCCGTCTTGAGTCAGCCCTTTCAGTCTCTCCTTTCTTGACAATTTTGCCGGCTTCCCTCTCTCTCTATCCTCCCATCCCCCCTCCAGGCAAGAGTTGCCAACACAATCTCAAGTGTCCACCTGATATAATTAGCTCACTCTTCATCAGCATCTCTCTCCCACCCGCTGACCAGTCCCTTTCATTTCTGATGAGTTGTCTTCGGGGATGGTTCCTGTCCTGTGTCAGCTGAAGGTCTGGGGAGCATGGCCGCCGGGATTCCTCCAGTCTCAGTCAGACCATTAAGTTTGGTCTTGTTATGAGAATTTGGGGTCTGCATCCCACTGATCTCCTGCTCCCTCAGGGGTCCTCTGCTGAGCTCCCTGTCAGGGCAGTCATCGATTGTGGCCGGGCACCAACTAGTTCTTCTGGTCTCAGGATGATGTAGGTCTCTGGTTCATGTGGCCCTTTCTGTCTCTTGGGCTCTTAGTTGTCATGTGGGCTTGGTGTTCTTCATTTTCCTTTGCTCCAGGTGGGTTGAGACCAATTGCTGCATCTTAGATGGCTGCTTGTTAGCATTTAAGACCCCAGACGCCACATTTCAAAGTGGGATGCAGAATGATTTCATAATAGAATTATTTTGCCAATTGACTTAGAAGTCCCCGCAAACCATGTTCCCCAGACCCCCGCGCTTGCTCCGCTGACCTTTGAAGCATTCATTTTATCCCGGAAACTGCTTTTGATCCAGTCCAATTGAGCTGACCTTCCATGTATTGAGTGTTGTCTTTCCCTTCACCTAAAGCAGTTCTTATCTACTGATTAATCAATAAAAAACCCTCTCCCACCCTCCCTCCCTCCCCCCCTCGTAACCACAAAAGTATGTGTTCTTCTCAGGTTTACTATTTCTCAAGATCTTATAATAGTGGTCTTATACAATATTTGTCCTTTTGCCTCTGACTAATTTCGCTCAGCATAATGCCTTCCAGGTTCCTCCATGTTATGAAATGTTTCAGAGATTCGTCACTGTTCTTTATCGATGCGTAATATTCCATTGTGTGAATATACCACAATTTATTTACCCATTCATCCGTTGATGGACACCTTGGTTGCTTCCAACTTTTTGCTATTGTAAACAGAGCTGCAATAAACATGGGTGTGCATATATCTGTTTGTATGAAGGCTCTTGTATCTCTAGGGTATATTCCTAGGAGTGGGATTTCTGGGTTGTATGGTAGTTCTATTTCTAACTGTTTAAGATAACGCCAGATAGATTTCCAAAGTGGTTGTACCATTTTACGTTCCCACCAGCAGTGTATGAGAGTTCCAATCTCTCCGCAACCTCTCCAACATTTATTATTTTGTGTTTTTTGGATTAATGCCAGCCTTGCTGGTGTGAGATGGAATCTCATCGTAGTTTTAATTTGCATTTCTCTAATGGCTAATGATCGAGAGCATTTTCTCATGTATCTGTTGGCTGCCTGAATATCTTCTTTAGTGAAATGTGTGTTCATATCCTTTGCCCACTTCTTGATTGGGTTGTTTGTCTTTTTGTGGTTGAGTTTTGACAGAATCATGTAGATTTTAGAGATCAGGCGCTGGTCGGAGATGTCATAGCTGAAAATTCTTTCCCAATCTGTAGGTGGTCTTTTTACTCTTTTGGTGAAGTCTTTAGATGAGCATAGGTGTTTGATTTTTAGGAGCTCCCAGTTATCGGGTTTCTCTTCATCATTTTTGGTAATGTTTTGTATTCTGTTTATACCTTGTATTAGGGCTCCTAGGGTTGTCCCAATTTTTTCTTCCATGATCTTTATCGTTTTAGTCTTTATGTTTAGGTCTTTGATCCACTTGGAGTTAGTTTTTGTGCATGGTGTGAGGTATGGGTCCTGTTTCATTTTTTTGCAAATGGATATCCAGTTATGCCAGTACCATTTGTTAAAAAGGCTATCTTTTCCCCAGTTAATTGACACTGGTCCTTTGTCAAATATCAGCTGCTCATACGTGGATGGATCTATGTCTGGGTTCTCAATTCTGTTCCATTGGTCTATGTGTCTGTTGTTGTACCAATACCAGGCTGTTTTGACTACTGTGGCTGTATAATAGTTTCTGAAGTCAGGTAAGGTGAGGCCTCCCACTTTCTTCTTCTTTTTCAGTAGTGCTTTGCTTATCCGGGGCTTCTTTCCGTTCCATATGAAATTGGTGATTTGTTTCTCTATCCCCTTAAAATATGACATTGGAATTTGGATCGGAAGTGCGTTAAATGTGTAGATGGCTTTTGGTAGAATAGACATTTTTACTATGTTAAGTCTTCCTATCCATGAGCAAGGTATGTTTTTCCACTTAAGTATGTCCTTTTGAATTTCTTGTAGTTGAGCTTTGTAGTTTTCTTTGTATAGGTCTTTTACATCCTTGGTAAGATTTATTCCTAAGTATCTTATCTTCTTGGGGGCTATTGTGAATGGTATTGATTTGGTTATTTCCTCTTCAGTGTTCTTTTTGTTGATGTAGAGGAATCCAAGTGATTTTTGTATGTTTATTTTATAACCTGAGACTCTGCCAAACTCTTCTATTAGTTTCAGTAGTTTTCTGGAGGATTCCTTAGGGTTTTCTGTGTATATAATCATGTCATCTGCAAATAGTGATAACTTTACTTCTTCCTTGCCAATCCGGATACCTTTTATTTCTTTGTCTAGCCTGATTGCCCTGGCTAAGACTTCCAACACGATGTTGAATAAGAGCGGTGATAAAGGGCATCCTTGTCTGGTTCCCGTTCTCAAGGGAAATGCTTTCAGGTTCTCTCCATTTAGAGTGACATTGGCTGTTGGCTTTGCATAGATGCCCTTTATTATGTTGAGGAATTTTCCTTCAATTCCTATTTTGGTAAGAGTTTTTATCATGAATGGGTGTTGGACTTTGTCAAATGCCTTTTCTGCATCAATTGATAAGATCATGTGGTTTTTGTCTTTTGTTTTATTTATGTGATGGATTACATTAATGGTTTTTCTGATATTAAACCAGCCTTGCATACCTGGTATAAATCCCACTTGATCAGGGTGAATTATTTTTTTGATGTGTTGTTGGATTCTATTGGCTAGAATTTTGTTGAGGATTTTTGCATCAATGTTCATGAGGGATATAGGTCTATAATTTTCTTTTTTTGTAATGTCTTTACCTGGTTTTGGTATCAGGGAGATGGTGGCTTCATAGAATGAGTTGGGTAGTATTCCGTCATTTTCTATGCTTTGGAATACCTTTAGTAGTAGTGGTGTTAACTCTTCTCTGAAAATTTGGTAGAACTCTGCAGTGAAGCCGTCCGGGCCGGGACTTTTTTTTGTTGGGAGTTTTTTGATTACCGTTTCAATCTCTTTTTTTGTTATGGGTCTATTTAGTTGTTCTACTTCTGAATGTGTTAGTTTAGGTAGGTAGTGTTTTTCCAGGAATTCATCCATTTCTTCTAGGTTTTCAAATTTGTTAGAGTACAATTTTTCATAATAATCTGAAATGATTCTTTTAATTTCATTTGGTTCTGTTGTGATGTGGTCCTTCTCATTTCTTATTCGGGTTATTTGTTTCCTTTCCTGTATTTCTTTAGTCAGTCTAGCCAATGGTTTATCAATTTTGTTAATTTTTTCAAAGAACCAGCTTTTGGCTTTGTTAATTCTTTCAATTGTTTTTCTGTTCTCTAATTCATTTAGTTCAGCTCTAATTTTTATTATTTGTTTTCTTCTGGTGCCTGATGGATTCTTTTGTTGCTCACTTTCTATTTGTTCAAGTTGTAGGGACAGTTCTCTGATTTTGGCTCTTTCTTCTTTTTGTATGTGTGCATTTATTGATATAAATTGGCCTCTGAGCACTGCTTTTGCTGTGTCCCAGAGGTTTTGATAGGAAGTGTTTTCAGTCTCGTTGAATTGTATGAATTTCCTTATTCCCTCCTTGATGTCTTCTATAACCCAGTCTTTTTTCAGGAGGGTATTGTTCAGTTTCCAAGTATTTGATTTCTTTTCCCTCGTTTTTCTGTTATTGATCTCTAGTTTTATTGCCTTGTGATCTGAGAAGATGCTTTGTAATATTTCGATGTTTTGGACTCTGCAAAGGTTTGTTTTATGACCTAATATGTGGTCTATTCTAGAGAATGTTCCATGTGCGCTGGAAAAAAAAGTATATTTTGCAGCAGTTGGGTGGAGAGTTCTGTATAAGTCAATGAGGTCAAGTTGGTTGATTGTTGTAATTAGATCTTCCGTGTCTCTGTTGAGCTTCTTACTGGATGTCCTGTCCTTCTCCGAAAGTGGTGTGTTGAAGTCTCCTACTATAATTGTGGAGGTATCTATCTCGCTTTTCAGTTCTGTTAAAATTTGATTTATGTATCTTGCAGCCCTGTCATTGGGTGCGTAAATATTTAATATGGTTATGTCTTCCTGAGCAATTGTCCCTTTTATCATTATATAGTGTCCTTCTTTATCCTTTGTGGTGGATTTAAGTCTAAAGTCTATTTTGTCAGAAATTAATATTGCTACTCCTCTTCTTTTTTGCTTATTGTTTGCTTGATATACTTTTTTCCATCCTTTGAGTTTTAGTTTGTTTGAGTCTCTAAGTCTAAGGTGTGTCTCTTGTAGGCAGCATATAGATGGATCGTGTTTCTTTATCCAGTCTGTGACTCTCTGTCTCTTTATTGGTGCATTTAGTCCATTTACATTCAGGGTAATTATAGATAAATAAGTTTTTAGTGCTGTCATTTTGATGCCTTTTTATGTGTGTTGTTAACAATTTCATTTTTCCACATACTTTTTTGTGCTGAGGCGTTTTTCTTAGTAAATTGTGAGATCCTCATTTTCATAGTGTTTGACTTTATGTTAGTTGAGTCGTTACGTTTTTCTTGGTTTTTGTCTTGAGTTATAGAGTTGTTATACCTTTTTGTGGTTACCTCATTATATACCCCTATTTTTCTAAGTAAAAACCTAACTTGTATTGTTCTATATCGCCTTGTATCACTCTCCATATGGCAGTTCAATGCCTCCTGTATTTAGTCCCTCTTTTTGATTATTGTGATCTTTTACCTATTGACTTCCATGATTCCCTGTTATGTGTATTTTTTTTTAATTAATCTTAATTTGTTTGTTTTTGTGATTTCCCTATTTGAGTTGATATCAGGACGTTCTGTTTTGTGACCTTGTGTTGTGCTGATATCTGATATTATTGGTTCTCTGACCAAACAATATCCTTTAGTATTTCTTGTAGCTTTGGTTTGGTTTTTGCAAATTCTCTAAACTTGTGTTTGTCTGTAAATATCTTAATTTCGCCTTCATATTTCAGAGAGAGTTTTGCTGGATATATGATCCTTGGCTGGCAGTTTTTCTCCTTCAGTGTTCTGTATATGTCGTCCCATTCCCTTCTTGCCTGCATGGTTTCTGCTGAGTAGTCAGAACATATTCTTATTGATTCTCCCTTGAAGGAAACCTTTCTTTTCTCCCTGGCTGCTTTTAAAATTTTCTGTTTATCTTTGGTTTTGGTGAGTTTGATGATAATATGTCTTGGTGTTTTTCTTTTTGGATCAATCTTAAATGGGGTTCGATGAGCATCTTGGATAGATATCCTTTCGTCTTTCATGATGTCAGGGAAGTTTTCTGTCAGAAGTTCTTCAACTATTTTCTCTGTGTTTTCTGTCCCCCCTCCCTGTTCTGGGACTCCAATCACCCGCAGGTTATCCTTCTTGATAGAGTCCCACATAATTCTTAGGGTTTCTTCATTTTTTTAATTCTTTTATCTGATTTTTTTTCAGCTATGTTGGTGTTAATTCCCTGGTCCTCCAGATGTCCCAGTCTGCATTCTAATTGCTCGAGTCTGCTCCTCTGACTTCCTATTACGTTGTCTAATTCTGTTATTTTATTGTTAATCTTTTGGATTTCTACATGTTGTCTCTCTATGGATTCTTGCAACTTATTAATTTTTCCAGTATGTTCTTGAATAATCTTTTTGAGTTCTTCAACAGTTTTATCAGTGTGTTCCTTGGCTTTTTCTGCAGATATCCTAATTTCATTTGTGATATCATTAAGCATTCTGTAAATTAGTTTTTTATATTCTGTATCTGATAATTCCAAAATTGTATCTTCATTTGGGAAAGATTTTGATTCTTTTGTTTGGGGGGTTGGAGAAGCTGTCCCGGTCTGCTTCTTTAAGTGGTTTGATATGGATTGTTGTCTCCGAGCCATCACTGGGAAACTAGTTTTTCCAGAAAATCCACTAAAAAAAAACTGCAGTCAGATCCCTATCAGAGTTCTCCCTTTGGCTCAGGCTATTCAGATGTTAATGAAGCCGCCTGGGAAGGGTGGGGGAGGGAACAGAGAGATAGGAGAGTAGCACCTCAGAATATAGCCAGAGTTGCTTGTCTTGCTTGGAGTGACTGTTATATCTGAGATTCCCGCGGGCGCGTCGCCTATGTGTGCTGGCTGTGTGGAGATTGCCCCCAGGGGGTCTGGCCCGCTGGAGTCACGGTCAGATCCTCCGCTTCCAGCCCCATGCCCAGCGTCAAGGCTCCCCTACTGGGACGGTGCACTCTCAACTCCAAAATCAGTCGCTGCCTCCCGGGGACTTCTCGTCTCTCCAGCCGCGTGGCCGTGCCGCCCCCGTGAACTAGGTGGGCCCCCTCCCGGGGTTAGTTCAGATGGGTGGAGTAGCTCCCTGTGCTTGTGCCGCGACCGAGTGTCCTGGCTGGAACGCTGTTCTCCCCACTCCAATACCAGTCGCTGCCTCCCGGGGACTTCTCCTACCGGCTGCATCCCACGCCGTCCACGCGACCTGGCTGGTCCCCTTCCCGGGGTTAGTTCAGGGGCTGGAGCAACTCTCCGTGTTTATGGCGTACCTGCGTGCAGTCCAAATCCCTGCGGGACGGTTCCCCGGCTCGGATGCTGCTCTTTCTGCTCCAAGATCAGTCACTGCCTCCCGGGGACTTCTCCTACTGGCTGCGTCCCACGCCGCCCGTGGAACCGGGTGGTCCCCCTCCCGGGGTTAGTTCAGGGGGGTGGAGCAGGTCTCTGTGCTTGTGCCGTACCTGACTGGTACGCTGGCTCCAGGCTCTGGAAACAATCGCTGCTTCCCCGTATTAGTTCGTTCTCCGTCTCTAAATCTGTGTTTGTTGTTCAGGGTTCGTAGATTGTTATGTATGTGATCGATTCACTTGTTTTTCCGTGTCTTTGTTGTAAGAGGGATCCGAGGTAGCGTCTGCCTAGTCCGCCATCTTGGCTCCGCCCCCCTGACCCTAACTCTTACTCTAACCCTAATCCTAATGCTAAAACTTACCCTAAACTCTCAGGTTAAATGAGAACTTAGCACTGGCCCTCACCATAACTTCTAAACCTAACCTCAACCCTTAACCTAACCCTCTCTCTAACGTTAACCTAGCCCAAACCCTAACCATGACTTAACCCTAACACTTACCCTAAACCAAACCCTCAATCTAACCTCAATTCTATACCTAATCCTAACCTTAAACCTAAAACTAACCCCTAAACCCTAACCCTAACCCTAACCCTAAGCTCAACCCTCCCCCTTAACTTCTACTTCACCCTAACCCTAACCCTAAACTGAACCCTCACCCTAAATCTAACCCTAAACCAGACCCTAACCTTAACCCAAACACCTAACCCTAACGCTAACTCTAACACATCCTTAACCTAAACTTCACCCTAAACCTAGCCTAACCTTAACCCTAAAACTAAACCTAACCCTAAACTATCCCCTCACTCTAGCACTAACTCTAAACCTAACCCTAACCGAAATACCCTAAAACATCAGCTTCACTGAAAACCTAACAATAACCCTCACACGAACCCCTAACCCTTTCCCTAAACCTAACCCTATCCCTAATACTAAGCCTAGCCCTGACTTAAAAGAACCCTTATCCTAAGCCTAAACTTAACCCGAACCTTAACTCTATACTAACCCTAACACTAAACCTAACAATAACCCTAAACCTGACCCTCACCCTAAGCCTTAACCCTAGCACTCACTCTAACTGTAAGCCGAACCCTAACCCTAACCTAGCCCTACCCTTTACCGTAAACCTAGCCTTAACCCTAACCTTACCCCTACCCTGACCCTGAGCCTAAGCCTAAGCCTAACCCTAACACTAATCTTAACCTTAACTCTAACCTTAACCCTAAACCTTACCCTAGCCCTCACTATTAACTGAAACTTCACCCTAACCCTAACCCTAACTCTAACTCTAACCCTAACCCTAACACTTACCCTAAACCCTCACCTGAACTGTAAACCTAACCCGAACTCTCACACTAACCCCTAACCGTATCCCCAACCCTAAACCTAATGCTATCCCTAAACTTATCCCTGACCCTAACCCTAAAACAAACAGTAACCCTAATCTAACCCTAACCCTAACATTAACCTAAACTTAACCCTACCCTAACCATAAACCTAAACCTAACACCCTAAACCTAACCTCTACCACTAACTATAAACCTACGACTAATCCTAACTCTTATCCTAACCCTCACCCTTAACCTAAACTTCACACTAACCCTAAACCTACCCCTAACCTTAAACATAAACCCTAATCCTAACCCGAACCCTAAAACTAACCTGAACACTAACCTGAACACAAACCCAAACTGTAGCCCTAACCCAAAAAACAACCCTCACCCTATCCTAAACTTCATCCAAACCCTAACCCTAACCTTAACCCTAAACCTACACCAAACCCAAAACCTAACCCTAAACCTATCTCTAACCTTAATGCTAGTCCACAAGAACCCTGAACCTAACTCATACAATAGCCCTGAACTTAACCCTAAACCTAATCCTAATCCTAATCCTAACCCTAGACCTAATCCTAACCCTAACCCTAACTCTAACCTCGACCCTAAATAGAACACTAACTCTAACCCTAAACCTGAACCTAAACCTAAATCTTACCCTACACCTAACCCTATCCCTAACTCTAACTCCAACCCTAATCATAATACTTACACTAAACTCTGACCTTAACTGTAAAACTAATCCCCAACCCTAACCCTAATGCTATCCCTAACCCTAACCCTAACACTAACCTGCACCCCTAAGCCCTAACAATAACCCTAACCCAAACCCTAACCCCTTACACCAAAGCCTAACCCAAACCTTAACCCAAAATTTCACCCTAACTCTAACACTAACCCTAAACCTAATCATAAACCTAACCCTAACCCTAAACCAAACCTAACCATGACCCAAACCACAATGCCTAACCAGAATCCTCACCCAAATCCTAACCCTAAACTACACCTCTAACCCCTAACACCTTACCATAACCATAATCCTAACCCTACCCAACCCTCACCCTAAATCTAACCCTCAGCCCAACCACAATGCCTAACACAAACCGGAACCCTAACCCTAACCGTAACACTAAACTTAACCCTGACCTAAAATCTAACCCTAACCCTAAAACTAAACAGAACCCGTAAACTTAACCCTAAACATAACCTTAACACTAACCTGAAAACTAACCTAAACCTTAGCCATAACACTAACCCTAACCCTCACCCTATTTGAAACTTCACGCTATCCCTAACCTAAAGCAAACACTACCTATAAGCTTAACCCTACCCCTAAACCTAACCCTAACCTTAACCTTGGCGCACCTGGAACCCTAAACCTAACCCTTAAAATAACTCTGACCCTAACCCTCAACCTAAACCTAATACTAATCCTAACCCTGACCCTAACCCTAACCTTACCTTTACCCTAACTTTAACGCTACCATAAACTTAAACCTAACCCTAACCCTAACCGTAACACTTGCACAAAACCCTCACCTTGACTGTAAACGTAACTCTAAATCTTACCCTAACCCTAAACTTAATCCTAAATATAACCCTACTCTAAACCTTTAAAAAAAAAAATTTTTTTTAAACCTAACTGAAACACTAACCCCTAACCCTAAGTCTAACACTAATCCTTAGCCTAATCCTAAACTTAACCCTAAACCTAACCCTAACCACTTTCCCTAACTCTAACCCTAACCCTAACCCGAACCCTCACTCTTAACCAAAATTTCACCCGAAACGTAACCCTAAACCTACCCTAACTTCATTCAAACTCTAATCCTAACCAAAACTAAAACTAACCCAACACCTAACTCGACCCCTAACACTAATCCTAAACCCAACCCTAACCCTGACCTTAACCTGAACCCTAACCCCTAACCCTAACCCTCACACTTAACATAAACTTCATCCTAACCCTAACACTAAACATAACACTAAATCACCCCCAACCGTGACCCTAACCCTAATCCTAACCATAAACCTAACCCTAACCCTGACCCTAACTCTTACTCTAACCCTAATCCTAATGCTAAAACTTACCCTAAACTCTCAGGTTAAATGAGAACCTAGCACTGGCCCTCACCGTAACTTCTAAACCTAACCTCAACCCTTAACCTAACCCTCTCTCTAACGTTAACCTAGCCCAAACCCTAACCATGACTTAACCCTAACACTTACCCTAAACCAAACCCTCAATCTAACCTCAATTCTATACCTAATCCTAACCTTAAACCTAAAACTAACCCCTAAACCCTAACCCTAACCCTAACCCTAAGCTCAACCCTCCCCCTTAACTTCAACTTCACCCTAACCCTAACCCTAAACTGAACCCTCACCCTAAATCTAACCCTAAACCAGACCCTAACCTTAACCCAAACACCTAACCCTAACGCTAACTCTAACACATCCTTAACCTAAACTTCACCCTAAACCTAGCCTAACCTTAACCCTAAAACTAAACCTAACCCTAAACTATCCCCTCACTCTAGCACTAACTCTAAACCTAACCCTAACCGAAATACCCTAAAACATCAGCTTCACTGAAAACCTAACACTAACCCTCACACGAACCCCTAACCCTTTCCCTAAACCTAACCCTATCCCTAATACTAAGCCTAGCCCTGACTTAAAAGAACCCTTATCCTAAGCCTAAACTTAACCCGAACCTTAACTCTATACTAACCCTAACACTAAACCTAACAATAACCCTAAACCTGACCCTCACCCTAAGCCTTAACCCTAGCACTCACTCTAACTGTAAGCCGAACCCTAACCCTAACCTAGCCCTACCCTTTACCGTAAACCTAGCCTTAACCCTAACCTTACCCCTACCCTGACCCTGAGCCTAAGCCTAAGCCTAACCCTAACACTAATCTTAACCTTAACTCTAACCTTAACCCTAAACCTTACCCTAGCCCTCACTATTAACTGAAACTTCACCCTAACCCTAACCCTAACTCTAACTCTAACCCTAACCCTAACACTTACCCTAAACCCTCACCTGAACTGTAAACCTAACCCGAACTCTCACACTAACCCCTAACCGTATCCCCAACCCTAAACCTAATGCTATCCCTAAACTTATCCCTGACCCTAACCCTAAAACAAACAGTAACCCTAATCTAACCCTAACCCTAACATTAACCTAAACTTAACCCTACCCTAACCATAAACCTAAACCTAACACCCTAAACCTAACCTCTACCACTAACTATAAACCTACGACTAATCCTAACTCTTATCCTAACCCTCACCCTTAACCTAAACTTCACACTAACCCTAAACCTACCCCTAACCTTAAACATAAACCCTAATCCTAACCCGAACCCTAAAACTAACCTGAACACTAACCTGAACACAAACCCAAACTGTAGCCCTAACCCAAAAAACAACCCTCACCCTATCCTAAACTTCATCCAAACCCTAACCCTAACCTTAACCCTAAACCTACACCAAACCCAAAACCTAACCCTAAACCTATCTCTAACCTTAATGCTAGTCCACAAGAACCCTGAACCTAACTCATACAATAGCCCTGAACTTAACCCTAAACCTAATCCTAATCCTAATCCTAACCCTAGACCTAATCCTACCCTAACCCTAACTCTAACCTCGACCCTAAATAGAACACTAACTCTAACCCTAAACCTGAACCTAAACCTAAATCTTACCCTACACCTAACCCTATCCCTAACTCTAACTCCAACCCTAATCATAATACTTACACTAAACTCTGACCTTAACTGTAAAACTAATCCCCAACCCTAACCCTAATGCTATCCCTAACCCTAACCCTAACACTAACCTGCACCCCTAAGCCCTAACAATAACCCTAACCCAAACCCTAACCCCTTACACCAAAGCCTAACCCAAACCTTAACCCAAAATTTCACCCTAACTCTAACACTAACCCTAAACCTAATCATAAACCTAACCCTAACCCTAAACCAAACCTAACCATGACCCAAACCACAATGCCTAACCAGAATCCTCACCCAAATCCTAACCCTAAACTACACCTCTAACCCCTAACACCTTACCATAACCATAATCCTAACCCTACCCAACCCTCACCCTAAATCTAACCCTCAGCCCAACCACAATGCCTAACACAAACCGGAACCCTAACCCTAACCGTAACACTAAACTTAACCCTGACCTAAAATCTAACCCTAACCCTAAAACTAAACAGAACCCGTAAACTTAACCCTAAACATAACCTTAACACTAACCTGAAAACTAACCTAAACCTTAGCCATAACACTAACCCTAACCCTCACCCTATTTGAAACTTCACGCTATCCCTAACCTAAAGCAAACACTACCTATAAGCTTAACCCTACCCCTAAACCTAACCCTAACCTTAACCTTGGCGCACCTGGAACCCTAAACCTAACCCTTAAAATAACTCTGACCCTAACCCTCAACCTAAACCTAATACTAATCCTAACCCTGACCCTAACCCTAACCTTACCTTTACCCTAACTTTAACGCTACCATAAACTTAAACCTAACCCTAACCCTAACCGTAACACTTGCACAAAACCCTCACCTTGACTGTAAACGTAACTCTAAATCTTACCCTAACCCTAAACTTAATCCTAAATATAACCCTACTCTAAACCTTTAAAAAAAAAAATTTTTTTTAAACCTAACTGAAACACTAACCCCTAACCCTAAGTCTAACACTAATCCTTAGCCTAATCCTAAACTTAACCCTAAACCTAACCCTAACCACTTTCCCTAACTCTAACCCTAACCCTAACCCGAACCCTCACTCTTAACCAAAATTTCACCCGAAACGTAACCCTAAACCTACCCTAACTTCATTCAAACTCTAATCCTAACCAAAACTAAAACTAACCCAACACCTAACTCGACCCCTAACACTAATCCTAAACCCAACCCTAACCCTGACCTTAACCTGAACCCTAACCCCTAACCCTAACCCTCACACTTAACATAAACTTCATCCTAACCCTAACACTAAACATAACACTAAATCACCCCCAACCGTGACCCTAACCCTAATCCTAACCATAAACCTAACCCTAACCCTGACCCTAACTCTTACTCTAACCCTAATCCTAATGCTAAAACTTACCCTAAACTCTCAGGTTAAATGAGAACCTAGCACTGGCCCTCACCGTAACTTCTAAACCTAACCTCAACCCTTAACCTAACCCTCTCTCTAACGTTAACCTAGCCCAAACCCTAACCATGACTTAACCCTAACACTTACCCTAAACCAAACCCTCAATCTAACCTCAATTCTATACCTAATCCTAACCTTAAACCTAAAACTAACCCCTAAACCCTAACCCTAACCCTAACCCTAAGCTCAACCCTCCCCCTTAACTTCAACTTCACCCTAACCCTAACCCTAAACTGAACCCTCACCCTAAATCTAACCCTAAACCAGACCCTAACCTTAACCCAAACACCTAACCCTAACGCTAACTCTAACACATCCTTAACCTAAACTTCACCCTAAACCTAGCCTAACCTTAACCCTAAAACTAAACCTAACCCTAAACTATCCCCTCACTCTAGCACTAACTCTAAACCTAACCCTAACCGAAATACCCTAAAACATCAGCTTCACTGAAAACCTAACACTAACCCTCACACGAACCCCTAACCCTTTCCCTAAACCTAACCCTATCCCTAATACTAAGCCTAGCCCTGACTTAAAAGAACCCTTATCCTAAGCCTAAACTTAACCCGAACCTTAACTCTATACTAACCCTAACACTAAACCTAACAATAACCCTAAACCTGACCCTCACCCTAAGCCTAAACTTTAGCACTCACTCTAACTGTAAGCCGAACCCTAACCCTAACCTAGCCCTACCCTTTACCGTAAACCTAGCCTTAACCCTAACCTTACCCCTACCCTGACCCTGAGCCTAAGCCTAAGCCTAACCCTAACACTAATCTTAACCCTAACTCTAACCTTAACCCTAAACCTTACCCTAGCCCTCACTATTAACTGAAACTTCACCCTAACCCTAACCCTAACTCTAACTCTAACCCTAACCCTAACACTTACCCTAAACCCTCACCTGAACTGTAAACCTAACCCGAACTCTCACACTAACCCCTAACCGTATCCCCAACCCTAAACCTAATGCTATCCCTAAACTTATCCCTGACCCTAACCCTAAAACAAACAGTAACCCTAATCTAACCCTAACCCTAACATTAACCTAAACTTAACCCTACCCTAACCATAAACCTAAACCTAACACCCTAAACCTAACCTCTACCACTAACTATAAACCTACGACTAATCCTAACTCTTATCCTAACCCTCACCCTTAACCTAAACTTCACACTAACCCTAAACCTACCCCTAACCTTAAACATAAACCCTAATCCTAACCCGAACCCTAAAACTAACCTGAACACTAACCTGAACACAAACCCAAACTGTAGCCCTAACCCAAAAAATAACCCTCACCCTATCCTAAACTTCATCCAAACCCTAACCCTAACCTTAACCCTAAACCTACACCAAACCCAAAACCTAACCCTAAACCTATCTCTAACCTTAATGCTAGTCCACAAGAACCCTGAACCTAACTCATACAATAGCCCTGAACTTAACCCTAAACCTAATCCTAATCCTTATCCTAACCCTAGACCTAATCCTAACCCTAACCCTAACTCTAACCTCGACCCTAAATAGAACACTAACTCTAACCCTAAACCTGAACCTAAACCTAAATCTTACCCTACACCTAACCCTAACCCTAACTCTAACTCCAACCCTAATCATAATACTTACACTAAACTCTGACCTTAACTGTAAAACTAATCCCCAACCCTAACCCTAATGCTATCCCTAACCCTAACCCTAACACTAACCTGCACCCCTAAGCCCTAACAATAACCGTAACCCAAACCCTAACCCCTTACACCAAAGCCTAACCCAAACCTTAACCCAAAATTTCACCCTAACTCTAACACTAACCCTAAACCTAATCATAAACCTAACCCTAACCCTAAACCAAACCTAACCATGACCCAAACCACAATGCCTAACCAGAATCCTCACCCAAATCCTAACCCTAAACTACACCTCTAACCCCTAACACCTTACCATAACCATAATCCTAACCCTACCCAACCCTCACCCTAAATCTAACCCTCAGCCCAACCACAATGCCTAACACAAACCGGAACCCTAACCCTAACCGTAACACTAAACTTAACCCTGACCTAAAATCTAACCCTAAGCCTAAAACTAAACAGAACCCGTAAACTTAACCCTAAACATAACCTTAACACTAACCTGAAAACTAACCTAAACCTTAGCCATAACACTAACCCTAACCCTCACCCTATTTGAAACTTCACGCTATCCCTAACCTAAAGCAAACACTACCTATAAGCTTAACCCTACCCCTAAACCTAACCCTAACCTTAACCTTGGCGCACCTGGAACCCTAAACCTAACCCTTAAAATAACTCTGACCCTAACCCTCAACCTAAACCTAATACTAATCCTAACCCTGACCCTAGCCCTAACCTTACCTTTACCCTAACTTTAACGCTACCATAAACTTAAACATAACCCTAACCCTAACCGTAACACTTGCACAAAACCCTCACCTTGACTGTAAACGTAACTCTAAATCTTACCCTAACCCTAAACTTAATCCTAAATATAACCCTACTCTAAACCTTTAAAAAAAAAAATTTTTTTTTAAACCTAACTGAAACACTAACCCCTAACCCTAAGTCTAACACTAATCCTTAGCCTAATCCTAAACTTAACCCTAAACCTAACCCTAACCACTTTCCCTAACTCTAACCCTAACCCTAACCCGAACCCTCACTCTTAACCAAAATTTCACCCGAAACATAACCCTAAACCTACCCTAACTTCATTCAAACTCTAATCCTAACCAAAACTAAAACTAACCCAACACCTAACTCGACCCCTAACACTAATCCTAAACCTAACCCTAACCCTGACCTTAACCTGAACCCTAACCCCTAACCCTAACCCTCACACTTAACATAAACTTCATCCTAACCCTAACACTAAACATAACACTAAATCTCCCCCTAACCGTGACCCTAACCCTAATCCTAACCATAAACCTAACCCTAACCCTGACCCTAACTCTTACTCTAACCCTAATCCTAATGCTAAAACTTACCCTAAACTCTCAGGTTAAATGAGAACCTAGCACTGGCCCTCACCGTAACTTCTAAACCTAACCTCAACCCTTAACCTAACCCTCTCTCTAACGTTAACCTAGCCCAAACCCTAACCATGACTTAACCCTAACACTTACCCTAAACCAAACCCTCAATCTAACCTCAATTCTATACCTAATCCTAACCTTAAACCTAAAACTAACCCCTAAACCCTAACCCTAACCCTAACCCTAAGCTCAACCCTCCCCCTTAACTTCAACTTCACCCTAACCCTAACCCTAAACTGAACCCTCACCCTAAATCTAACCCTAAACCAGACCCTAACCTTAACCCAAACACCTAACCCTAACGCTAACTCTAACACATCCTTAACCTAAACTTCACCCTAAACCTAGCCTAACCTTAACCCTAAAACTAAACCTAACCCTAAACTATCCCCTCACTCTAGCACTAACTCTAAACCTAACCCTAACCGAAATACCCTAAAACATCAGCTTCACTGAAAACCTAACACTAACCCTCACACGAACCCCTAACCCTTTCCCTAAACCTAACCCTATCCCTAATACTAAGCCTAGCCCTGACTTAAAAGAACCCTTATCCTAAGCCTAAACTTAACCCGAACCTTAACTCTATACTAACCCTAACACTAAACCTAACAATAACCCTAAACCTGACCCTCACCCTAAGCCTAAACTTTAGCACTCACTCTAACTGTAAGCCGAACCCTAACCCTAACCTAGCCCTACCCTTTACCGTAAACCTAGCCTTAACCCTAACCTTACCCCTACCCTGACCCTGAGCCTAAGCCTAAGCCTAACCCTAACACTAATCTTAACCCTAACTCTAACCTTAACCCTAAACCTTACCCTAGCCCTCACTATTAACTGAAAGTTCACACTAACCCTAACCCTAACTCTAACTCTAACCCTAACCCTAACACTTACCCTAAACCCTCACCTGAACTGTAAACCTAACCCGAACTCTCACACTAACCCCTAACCGTATCCCCAACCCTAAACCTAATGCTATCCCTAAACTTATCCCTGACCCTAACCCTAAAACAAACAGTAACCCTAATCTAACCCTAACCCTAACATTAACCTAATCTTAACCCTACCCTAACCATAAACCTAAACCTAACACCCTAAACCTAACCTCTACCACTAACTATAAACCTACGACTAATCCTAACTCTTATCCTAACCCTCACCCTTAACCTAAACTTCACACTAACCCTAAACCTACCCCTAACCTTAAACATAAACCCTAATCCTAACCCGAACCCTAAAACTAACCTGAACACTAACCTGAACACAAACCCAAACTGTAGCCCTAACCCAAAAAATAACCCTCACCCTATCCTAAACTTCATCCAAACCCTAACCCTAACCTTAACCCTAAACCTACACCAAACCCAAAACCTAACCCTAAACCTATCTCTAACCTTAATGCTAGTCCACAAGAACCCTGAACCTAACTCATACAATAGCCCTGAACTTAACCCTAAACCTAATCCTAATCCTTATCCTAACCCTAGACCTAATCCTAACCCTAACCCTAACTCTAACCTCGACCCTAAATAGAACACTAACTCTAACCCTAAACCTGAACCTAAACCTAAATCTTACCCTACACCTAACCCTAACCCTAACTCTAACTCCAACCCTAATCATAATACTTACACTAAACTCTGACCTTAACTGTAAAACTAATCCCCAACCCTAACCCTAATGCTATCCCTAACCCTAACCCTAACACTAACCTGCACCCCTAAGCCCTAACAATAACCGTAACCCAAACCCTAACCCCTTACACCAAAGCCTAACCCAAACCTTAACCCAAAATTTCACCCTAACTCTAACACTAACCCTAAACCTAATCATAAACCTAACCCTAACCCTAAACCAAACCTAACCATGACCCAAACCACAATGCCTAACCAGAATCCTCACCCAAATCCTAACCCTAAACTACACCTCTAACCCCTAACACCTTACCATAACCATAATCCTAACCCTACCCAACCCTCACCCTAAATCTAACCCTCAGCCCAACCACAATGCCTAACACAAACCGGAACCCTAACCCTAACCGTAACACTAAACTTAACCCTGACCTAAAATCTAACCCTAACCCTAAAACTAAACAGAACCCGTAAACTTAACCCTAAACATAACCTTAACACTAACCTGAAAACTAACCTAAACCTTAGCCATAACACTAACCCTAACCCTCACCCTATTTGAAACTTCACGCTATCCCTAACCTAAAGCAAACACTACCTATAAGCTTAACCCTACCCCTAAACCTAACCCTAACCTTAACCTTGGCGCACCTGGAACCCTAAACCTAACCCTTAAAATAACTCTGACCCTAACCCTCAACCTAAACCTAATACTAATCCTAACCCTGACCCTAACCCTAACCTTACCTTTACCCTAACTTTAACGCTACCATAAACTTAAACCTAACCCTAACCCTAACCGTAACACTTGCACAAAACCCTCACCTTGACTGTAAACGTAACTCTAAATCTTACCCTAACCCTAAACTTAATCCTAAATATAACCCTACTCTAAACCTTTAAAAAAAAAAATTTTTTTTAAACCTAACTGAAACACTAACCCCTAACCCTAAGTCTAACACTAATCCTTAGCCTAATCCTAAACTTTACCCTAAACCTAACCCTAACCACTTTCCCTAACTCTAACCCTAACCCTAACCCGAACCCTCACTCTTAACCAAAATTTCACCCGAAACGTAACCCTAAACCTACCCTAACTTCATTCAAACTCTAATCCTAACCAAAACTAAAACTAACCCAACACCTAACTCGACCCCTAACACTAATCCTAAACCCAACCCTAACCCTGACCTTAACCTGAACCCTAACCCCTAACCCTAACCCTCACACTTAACATAAACTTCATCCTAACCCTAACACTAAACATAACACTAAATCTCCCCCTAACCGTGACCCTAACCCTAATCCTAACCATAAACCTAACCCTAACCCTGACCCTAACTCTTACTCTAACCCTAATCCTAATGCTAAAACTTACCCTAAACTCTCAGGTTAAATGAGAACCTAGCACTGGCCCTCACCGTAACTTCTAAACCTAACCTCAACCCTTAACCTAACCCTCTCTCTAACGTTAACCTAGCCCAAACCCTAACCATGACAACCCTAACACTTACCCTAAACCAAACCCTCAATCTAACCTCAATTCTATACCTAATCCTAACCTTAAACCTAAAACTAACCCCTAAACCCTAACCCTAACCCTAACCCTAAGCTCAACCCTCCCCCTTAACTTCAACTTCACCCTAACCCTAACCCTAAACTGAACCCTCACCCTAAATCTAACCCTAAACCAGACCCTAACCTTAACCCAAACACCTAACCCTAACGCTAACTCTAACACATCCTTAACCTAAACTTCACCCTAAACCTAGCCTAACCTTAACCCTAAAACTAAACCTAACCCTAAACTATCCCCTCACTCTAGCACTAACTCTAAACCTAACCCTAACCGAAATACCCTAAAACATCAGCTTCACTGAAAACCTAACACTAACCCTCACACGAACCCCTAACCCTTTCCCTAAACCTAACCCTATCCCTAATACTAAGCCTAGCCCTGACTTAAAAGAACCCTTATCCTAAGCCTAAACTTAACCCGAACCTTAACTCTATACTAACCCTAACACTAAACCTAACAATAACCCTAAACCTGACCCTCACCCTAAGCCTAAACTTTAGCACTCACTCTAACTGTAAGCCGAACCCTAACCCTAACCTAGCCCTACCCTTTACCGTAAACCTAGCCTTAACCCTAACCTTACCCCTACCCTGACCCTGAGCCTAAGCCTAAGCCTAACCCTAACACTAATCTTAACCCTAACTCTAACCTTAACCCTAAACCTTACCCTAGCCCTCACTATTAACTGAAAGTTCACACTAACCCTAACCCTAACTCTAACTCTAACCCTAACCCTAACACTTACCCTAAACCCTCACCTGAACTGTAAACCTAACCCGAACTCTCACACTAACCCCTAACCGTATCCCCAACCCTAAACCTAATGCTATCCCTAAACTTATCCCTGACCCTAACCCTAAAACAAACAGTAACCCTAATCTAACCCTAACCCTAACATTAACCTAATCTTAACCCTACCCTAACCATAAACCTAAACCTAACACCCTAAACCTAACCTCTACCACTAACTATAAACCTACGACTAATCCTAACTCTTATCCTAACCCTCACCCTTAACCTAAACTTCACACTAACCCTAAACCTACCCCTAACCTTAAACATAAACCCTAATCCTAACCCGAACCCTAAAACTAACCTGAACACTAACCTGAACACAAACCCAAACTGTAGCCCTAACCCAAAAAATAACCCTCACCCTATCCTAAACTTCATCCAAACCCTAACCCTAACCTTAACCCTAAACCTACACCAAACCCAAAACCTAACCCTAAACCTATCTCTAACCTTAATGCTAGTCCACAAGAACCCTGAACCTAACTCATACAATAGCCCTGAACTTAACCCTAAACCTAATCCTAATCCTTATCCTAACCCTAGACCTAATCCTAACCCTAACCCTAACTCTAACCTCGACCCTAAATAGAACACTAACTCTAACCCTAAACCTGAACCTAAACCTAAATCTTACCCTACACCTAACCCTAACCCTAACTCTAACTCCAACCCTAATCATAATACTTACACTAAACTCTGACCTTAACTGTAAAACTAATCCCCAACCCTAACCCTAATGCTATCCCTAACCCTAACCCTAACACTAACCTGCACCCCTAAGCCCTAACAATAACCGTAACCCAAACCCTAACCCCTTACACCAAAGCCTAACCCAAACCTTAACCCAAAATTTCACCCTAACTCTAACACTAACCCTAAACCTAATCATAAACCTAACCCTAACCCTAAACCAAACCTAACCATGACCCAAACCACAATGCCTAACCAGAATCCTCACCCAAATCCTAACCCTAAACTACACCTCTAACCCCTAACACCTTACCATAACCATAATCCTAACCCTACCCAACCCTCACCCTAAATCTAACCCTCAGCCCAACCACAATGCCTAACACAAACCGGAACCCTAACCCTAACCGTAACACTAAACTTAACCCTGACCTAAAATCTAACCCTAACCCTAAAACTAAACAGAACCCGTAAACTTAACCCTAAACATAACCTTAACACTAACCTGAAAACTAACCTAAACCTTAGCCATAACACTAACCCTAACCCTCACCCTATTTGAAACTTCACGCTATCCCTAACCTAAAGCAAACACTACCTATAAGCTTAACCCTACCCCTAAACCTAACCCTAACCTTAACCTTGGCGCACCTGGAACCCTAAACCTAACCCTTAAAATAACTCTGACCCTAACCCTCAACCTAAACCTAATACTAATCCTAACCCTGACCCTAACCCTAACCTTACCTTTACCCTAACTTTAACGCTACCATAAACTTAAACCTAACCCTAACCCTAACCGTAACACTTGCACAAAACCCTCACCTTGACTGTAAACGTAACTCTAAATCTTACCCTAACCCTAAACTTAATCCTAAATATAACCCTACTCTAAACCTTTAAAAAAAAAAATTTTTTTTAAACCTAACTGAAACACTAACCCCTAACCCTAAGTCTAACACTAATCCTTAGCCTAATCCTAAACTTTACCCTAAACCTAACCCTAACCACTTTCCCTAACTCTAACCCTAACCCTAACCCGAACCCTCACTCTTAACCAAAATTTCACCCGAAACGTAACCCTAAACCTACCCTAACTTCATTCAAACTCTAATCCTAACCAAAACTAAAACTAACCCAACACCTAACTCGACCCCTAACACTAATCCTAAACCCAACCCTAACCCTGACCTTAACCTGAACCCTAACCCCTAACCCTAACCCTCACACTTAACATAAACTTCATCCTAACCCTAACACTAAACATAACACTAAATCTCCCCCTAACCGTGACCCTAACCCTAATCCTAACCATAAACCTAACCCTAACCCTGACCCTAACTCTTACTCTAACCCTAATCCTAATGCTAAAACTTACCCTAAACTCTCAGGTTAAATGAGAACCTAGCACTGGCCCTCACCGTAACTTCTAAACCTAACCTCAACCCTTAACCTAACCCTCTCTCTAACGTTAACCTAGCCCAAACCCTAACCATGACAACCCTAACACTTACCCTAAACCAAACCCTCAATCTAACCTCAATTCTATACCTAATCCTAACCTTAAACCTAAAACTAACCCCTAAACCCTAACCCTAACCCTAACCCTAAGCTCAACCCTCCCCCTTAACTTCAACTTCACCCTAACCCTAACCCTAAACTGAACCCTCACCCTAAATCTAACCCTAAACCAGACCCTAACCTTAACCCAAACACCTAACCCTAACGCTAACTCTAACACATCCTTAACCTAAACTTCACCCTAAACCTAGCCTAACCTTAACCCTAAAACTAAACCTAACCCTAAACTATCCCCTCACTCTAGCACTAACTCTAAACCTAACCCTAACCGAAATACCCTAAAACATCAGCTTCACTGAAAACCTAACACTAACCCTCACACGAACCCCTAACCCTTTCCCTAAACCTAACCCTATCCCTAATACTAAGCCTAGCCCTGACTTAAAAGAACCCTTATCCTAAGCCTAAACTTAACCCGAACCTTAACTCTATACTAACCCTAACACTAAACCTAACAATAACCCTAAACCTGACCCTCACCCTAAGCCTAAACTCTAGCACTCACTCTAACTGTAAGCCAAACCCTAACCCTAACCTAGCCCTACCCTTTACCGTAAACCTAGCCTTAACCCTAACCTTACCCCTAACCTGACCCTGAGCCTAAGCCTAACCCTAACACTAATCTTAATCCTAACTCTAACCTTAACCCTAAACCTTACCCTAGCCCTCATTATTAACTGAAACTTCACCCTAACCCTAACCCTAACTCTAACTCTAACCCTAACCCTAACACTTACCCTAAACCCTCACCTGAACTGTAAACCTAACCCGAACTCTCACACTAACCCCTAACCGTATCCCCAACCCTAAACCTAATGCTATCCCTAAACTTATCCCTGACCCTAACCCTAAAACAAACAGTAACCCTAATCTAACCCTAACCCTAACATTAACCTAAACTTAACCCTACCCTAACCATAAACCTAAACCTAACACCCTAAACCTAACCTCTACCACTAACTATAAACCTACGACTAATCCTAACTCTTATCCTAACCCTCACCCTTAACCTAAACTTCACACTAACCCTAAACCTACCCCTAACCTTAAACATAAACCCTAATCCTAACCCGAACCCTAAAACTAACCTGAACACTAACCTGAACACAAACCCAAACTGTAGCCCTAACCCAAAAAATAACCCTCACCCTATCCTAAACTTCATCCAAACCCTAACCCTAACCTTAACCCTAAACCTACACCAAACCCAAAACCTAACCCTAAACCTATCTCTAACCTTAATGCTAGTCCACAAGAACCCTGAACCTAACTCATACAATAGCCCTGAACTTAACCCTAAACCTAATCCTAATCCTTATCCTAACCCTAGACCTAATCCTAACCCTAACCCTAACTCTAACCTCGACCCTAAATAGAACACTAACTCTAACCCTAAACCTGAACCTAAACCTAAATCTTACCCTACACCTAACCCTAACCCTAACTCTAACTCCAACCCTAATCATAATACTTACACTAAACTCTGACCTTAACTGTAAAACTAATCCCCAACCCTAACCCTAATGCTATCCCTAACCCTAACCCTAACACTAACCTGCACCCCTAAGCCCTAACAATAACCGTAACCCAAACCCTAACCCCTTACACCAAAGCCTAACCCAAACCTTAACCCAAAATTTCACCCTAACTCTAACACTAACCCTAAACCTAATCATAAACCTAACCCTAACCCTAAACCAAACCTAACCATGACCCAAACCACAATGCCTAACCAGAATCCTCACCCAAATCCTAACCCTAAACTACACCTCTAACCCCTAACACCTTACCATAACCATAATCCTAACCCTACCCAACCCTCACCCTAAATCTAACCCTCAGCCCAACCACAATGCCTAACACAAACCGGAACCCTAACCCTAACCGTAACACTAAACTTAACCCTGACCTAAAATCTAACCCTAACCCTAAAACTAAACAGAACCCGTAAACTTAACCCTAAACATAACCTTAACACTAACCTGAAAACTAACCTAAACCTTAGCCATAACACTAACCCTAACCCTCACCCTATTTGAAACTTCACGCTATCCCTAACCTAAAGCAAACACTACCTATAAGCTTAACCCTACCCCTAAACCTAACCCTAACCTTAACCTTGGCGCACCTGGAACCCTAAACCTAACCCTTAAAATAACTCTGACCCTAACCCTCAACCTAAACCTAATACTAATCCTAACCCTGACCCTAACCCGAACCTTACCTTTACCCTAACTTTAACGCTACCATAAACTTAAACCTAACCCTAACCCTAACCTTAACACTTGCACAAAACCCTCACCTTGACTGTAAACGTAACTCTAAATCTTACCCTAACCCTAAACTTAATTCTAAATATAACCCTACTCTAAACCTTCAAAAAAAAAAAATTTTTTTTAAACCTAACTGAAACACTAACCCCTAACCCTAAGTCTAACACTAATCCTTAGCCTAATCCTAAACTTAACCCTAAACCTAACCCTAACCACTTTCCCTAACTCTAACCCTAACCCTAACCCGAACCCTCACTCTTAACCAAAATTTCACCCGAAACATAACCCTAAACCTACCCTAACTTCATTCAAACTCTAATCCTAACCAAAACTAAAACTAACCCAACACCTAACTCGACCCCTAACACTAATCCTAAACCTAACCCTAACCCTGACCTTAACCTGAACCCTAACCCCTAACCCTAACCCTCACACTTAACATAAACTTCATCCTAACCCTAACACTAAACATAACACTAAATCTCCCCCTAACCGTGACCCTAACCCTAATCCTAACCATAAACCTAACCCTAACCCTGACCCTAACTCTTACTCTAACCCTAATCCTAATGCTAAAACTTACCCTAAACTCTCAGGTTAAATGAGAACCTAGCACTGGCCCTCACCGTAACTTCTAAACCTAACCTCAACCCTTAACCTAACCCTCTCTCTAACGTTAACCTAGCCCAAACCCTAACCATGACTTAACCCTAACACTTACCCTAAACCAAACCCTCAATCTAACCTCAATTCTATACCTAATCCTAACCTTAAACCTAAAACTAACCCCTAAACCCTAACCCTAACCCTAACCCTAAGCTCAACCCTCCCCCTTAACTTCAACTTCACCCTAACCCTAACCCTAAACTGAACCCTCACCCTAAATCTAACCCTAAACCAGACCCTAACCTTAACCCAAACACCTAACCCTAACGCTAACTCTAACACATCCTTAACCTAAACTTCACCCTAAACCTAGCCTAACCTTAACCCTAAAACTAAACCTAACCCTAAACTATCCCCTCACTCTAGCACTAACTCTAAACCTAACCCTAACCGAAATACCCTAAAACATCAGCTTCACTGAAAACCTAACACTAACCCTCACACGAACCCCTAACCCTTTCCCTAAACCTAACCCTATCCCTAATACTAAGCCTAGCCCTGACTTAAAAGAACCCTTATCCTAAGCCTAAACTTAACCCGAACCTTAACTCTATACTAACCCTAACACTAAACCTAACAATAACCCTAAACCTGACCCTCACCCTAAGCCTAAACCCTAGCACTCACTCTAACTGTAAGCCGAACCCTAACCCTAACCTAGCCCTACCCTTTACCGTAAACCTAGCCTTAACCCTAACCTTACCCCTACCCTGACCCTGAGCCTAAGCCTAAGCCTAACCCTAACACTAATCTTAACCCTAACTCTAACCTTAACCCTAAACCTTACCCTAGCCCTCACTATTAACTGAAACTTCACCCTAACCCTAACCCTAACTCTAACTCTAACCCTAACCCTAACACTTACCCTAAACCCTCACCTGAACTGTAAACCTAACCCGAACTCTCACACTAACCCCTAACCGTATCCCCAACCCTAAACCTAATGCTATCCCTAAACTTATCCCTGACCCTAACCCTAAAACAAACAGTAACCCTAATCTAACCCTAACCCTAACATTAACCTAAACTTAACCCTACCCTAACCATAAACCTAAACCTAACACCCTAAACCTAACCTCTACCACTAACTATAAACCTACGACTAATCCTAACTCTTATCCTAACCCTCACCCTTAACCTAAACTTCACACTAACCCTAAACCTACCCCTAACCTTAAACATAAACCCTAATCCTAACCCGAACCCTAAAACTAACCTGAACACTAACCTGAACACAAACCCAAACTGTAGCCCTAACCCAAAAAATAACCCTCACCCTATCCTAAACTTCATCCAAACCCTAACCCTAACCTTAACCCTAAACCTACACCAAACCCAAAACCTAACCCTAAACCTATCTCTAACCTTAATGCTAGTCCACAAGAACCCTGAACCTAACTCATACAATAGCCCTGAACTTAACCCTAAACCTAATCCTAATCCTAATCCTAACCCTAGACCTAATCCTAACCCTAACCCTAACTCTAACCTCGACCCTAAATAGAACACTAACTCTAACCCTAAACCTGAACCTAAACCTAAATCTTACCCTACACCTAACCCTATCCCTAACTCTAACTCCAACCCTAATCATAATACTTACACTAAACTCTGACCTTAACTGTAAAACTAATCCCCAACCCTAACCCTAATGCTATCCCTAACCCTAACCCTAACACTAACCTGCACCCCTAAGCCCTAACAATAACCGTAACCCAAACCCTAACCCCTTACACCAAAGCCTAACCCAAACCTTAACCCAAAATTTCACCCTAACTCTAACACTAACCCTAAACCTAATCATAAACCTAACCCTAACCCTAAACCAAACCTAACCATGACCCAAACCACAATGCCTAACCAGAATCCTCACCCAAATCCTAACCCTAAACTACACCTCTAACCCCTAACACCTTACCATAACCATAATCCTAACCCTACCCAACCCTCACCCTAAATCTAACCCTCAGCCCAACCACAATGCCTAACACAAACCGGAACCCTAACCCTAACCGTAACACTAAACTTAACCCTGACCTAAAATCTAACCCTAACCCTAAAACTGAACAGAACCCGTAAACTTAACCCTAAACATAACCTTAACACTAACCTGAAAACTAACCTAAACCTTAGCCATAACACTAACCCTAACCCTCACCCTATTTGAAACTTCACGCTATCCCTAACCTAAAGCAAACACTACCTATAAGCTTAACCCTACCCCTAAACCTAACCCTAACCTTAACCTTGGCGCACCTGGAACCCTAAACCTAACCCTTAAAATAACTCTGACCCTAACCCTCAACCTAAACCTAATACTAATCCTAACCCTGACCCTAACCCTAACCTTACCTTTACCCTAACTTTAACGCTACCATAAACTTAAACCTAACCCTAACCCTAACCGTAACACTTGCACAAAACCCTCACCTTGACTGTAAACGTAACTCTAAATCTTACCCTAACCCTAAACTTAATCCTAAATATAACCCTACTCTAAACCTTTAAAAAAAAAATTTTTTTAAACCTAACTGAAACACTAACCCCTAACCCTAAGTCTAACACTAATCCTTAGCCTAATCCTAAACTTAACCCTAAACCTAACCCTAACCACTTTCCCTAACTCTAACCCTAACCCTAACCCGAACCCTCACTCTTAACCAAAATTTCACCCGAAACGTAACCCTAAACCTACCCTAACTTCATTCAAACTCTAATCCTAACCAAAACTAAAACTAACCCAACACCTAACTCGACCCCTAACACTAATCCTAAACCCAACCCTAACCCTGACCTTAACCTGAACCCTAACCCCTAACCCTAACCCTCACACTTAACATAAACTTCATCCTAACCCTAACACTAAACATAACACTAAATCACCCCCAACCGTGACCCTAACCCTAATCCTAACCATAAACCTAACCCTAACCCTGACCCTAACTCTTACTCTAACCCTAATCCTAATGCTAAAACTTACCCTAAACTCTCAGGTTAAATGAGAACCTAGCACTGGCCCTCACCGTAACTTCTAAACCTAACCTCAACCCTTAACCTAACCCTCTCTCTAACGTTAACCTAGCCCAAACCCTAACCATGACTTAACCCTAACACTTACCCTAAACCAAACCCTCAATCTAACCTCAATTCTATACCTAATCCTAACCTTAAACCTAAAACTAACCCCTAAACCCTAACCCTAACCCTAACCCTAAGCTCAACCCTCCCCCTTAACTTCAACTTCACCCTAACCCTAACCCTAAACTGAACCCTCACCCTAAATCTAACCCTAAACCAGACCCTAACCTTAACCCAAACACCTAACCCTAACGCTAACTCTAACACATCCTTAACCTAAACTTCACCCTAAACCTAGCCTAACCTTAACCCTAAAACTAAACCTAACCCTAAACTATCCCCTCACTCTAGCACTAACTCTAAACCTAACCCTAACCGAAATACCCTAAAACATCAGCTTCACTGAAAACCTAACACTAACCCTCACACGAACCCCTAACCCTTTCCCTAAACCTAACCCTATCCCTAATACTAAGCCTAGCCCTGACTTAAAAGAACCCTTATCCTAAGCCTAAACTTAACCCGAACCTTAACTCTATACTAACCCTAACACTAAACCTAACAATAACCCTAAACCTGACCCTCACCCTAAGCCTAAACTTTAGCACTCACTCTAACTGTAAGCCGAACCCTAACCCTAACCTAGCCCTACCCTTTACCGTAAACCTAGCCTTAACCCTAACCTTACCCCTACCCTGACCCTGAGCCTAAGCCTAAGCCTAACCCTAACACTAATCTTAACCCTAACTCTAACCTTAACCCTAAACCTTACCCTAGCCCTCACTATTAACTGAAACTTCACCCTAACCCTAACCCTAACTCTAACTCTAACCCTAACCCTAACACTTACCCTAAACCCTCACCTGAACTGTAAACCTAACCCGAACTCTCACACTAACCCCTAACCGTATCCCCAACCCTAAACCTAATGCTATCCCTAAACTTATCCCTGACCCTAACCCTAAAACAAACAGTAACCCTAATCTAACCCTAACCCTAACATTAACCTAAACTTAACCCTACCCTAACCATAAACCTAAACCTAACACCCTAAACCTAACCTCTACCACTAACTATAAACCTACGACTAATCCTAACTCTTATCCTAACCCTCACCCTTAACCTAAACTTCACACTAACCCTAAACCTACCCCTAACCTTAAACATAAACCCTAATCCTAACCCGAACCCTAAAACTAACCTGAACACTAACCTGAACACAAACCCAAACTGTAGCCCTAACCCAAAAAATAACCCTCACCCTATCCTAAACTTCATCCAAACCCTAACCCTAACCTTAACCCTAAACCTACACCAAACCCAAAACCTAACCCTAAACCTATCTCTAACCTTAATGCTAGTCCACAAGAACCCTGAACCTAACTCATACAATAGCCCTGAACTTAACCCTAAACCTAATCCTAATCCTTATCCTAACCCTAGACCTAATCCTAACCCTAACCCTAACTCTAACCTCGACCCTAAATAGAACACTAACTCTAACCCTAAACCTGAACCTAAACCTAAATCTTACCCTACACCTAACCCTAACCCTAACTCTAACTCCAACCCTAATCATAATACTTACACTAAACTCTGACCTTAACTGTAAAACTAATCCCCAACCCTAACCCTAATGCTATCCCTAACCCTAACCCTAACACTAACCTGCACCCCTAAGCCCTAACAATAACCCTAACCCAAACCCTAACCCCTTACACCAAAGCCTAACCCAAACCTTAACCCAAAATTTCACCCTAACTCTAACACTAACCCTAAACCTAATCATAAACCTAACCCTAACCCTAAACCAAACCTAACCATGACCCAAACCACAATGCCTAACCAGAATCCTCACCCAAATCCTAACCCTAAACTACACCTCTAACCCCTAACACCTTACCATAACCATAATCCTAACCCTACCCAACCCTCACCCTAAATCTAACCCTCAGCCCAACCACAATGCCTAACACAAACCGGAACCCTAACCCTAACCGTAACACTAAACTTAACCCTGACCTAAAATCTAACCCTAACCCTAAAACTGAACAGAACCCGTAAACTTAACCCTAAACATAACCTTAACACTAACCTGAAAACTAACCTAAACCTTAGCCATAACACTAACCCTAACCCTCACCCTATTTGAAACTTCACGCTATCCCTAACCTAAAGCAAACACTACCTATAAGCTTAACCCTACCCCTAAACCTAACCCTAACCTTAACCTTGGCGCACCTGGAACCCTAAACCTAACCCTTAAAATAACTCTGACCCTAACCCTCAACCTAAACCTAATACTAATCCTAACCCTGACCCTAGCCCTAACCTTACCTTTACCCTAACTTTAACGCTACCATAAACTTAAACCTAACCCTAACCCTAACCGTAACACTTGCACAAAACCCTCACCTTGACTGTAAACGTAACTCTAAATCTTACCCTAACCCTAAACTTAATCCTAAATATAACCCTACTCTAAACCTTTAAAAAAAAAAATTTTTTTTTAAACCTAACTGAAACACTAACCCCTAACCCTAAGTCTAACACTAATCCTTAGCCTAATCCTAAACTTAACCCTAAACCTAACCCTAACCACTTTCCCTAACTCTAACCCTAACCCTAACCCGAACCCTCACTCTTAACCAAAATTTCACCCGAAACGTAACCCTAAACCTACCCTAACTTCATTCAAACTCTAATCCTAACCAAAACTAAAACTAACCCAACACCTAACTCGACCCCTAACACTAATCCTAAACCCAACCCTAACCCTGACCTTAACCTGAACCCTAACCCCTAACCCTAACCCTCACACTTAACATAAACTTCATCCTAACCCTAACACTAAACATAACACTAAATCACCCCCAACCGTGACCCTAACCCTAATCCTAACCATAAACCTAACCCTAACCCTGACCCTAACTCTTACTCTAACCCTAATCCTAATGCTAAAACTTACCCTAAACTCTCAGGTTAAATGAGAACCTAGCACTGGCCCTCACCGTAACTTCTAAACCTAACCTCAACCCTTAACCTAACCCTCTCTCTAACGTTAACCTAGCCCAAACCCTAACCATGACTTAACCCTAACACTTACCCTAAACCAAACCCTCAATCTAACCTCAATTCTATACCTAATCCTAACCTTAAACCTAAAACTAACCCCTAAACCCTAACCCTAACCCTAACCCTAAGCTCAACCCTCCCCCTTAACTTCAACTTCACCCTAACCCTAACCCTAAACTGAACCCTCACCCTAAATCTAACCCTAAACCAGACCCTAACCTTAACCCAAACACCTAACCCTAACGCTAACTCTAACACATCCTTAACCTAAACTTCACCCTAAACCTAGCCTAACCTTAACCCTAAAACTAAACCTAACCCTAAACTATCCCCTCACTCTAGCACTAACTCTAAACCTAACCCTAACCGAAATACCCTAAAACATCAGCTTCACTGAAAACCTAACACTAACCCTCACACGAACCCCTAACCCTTTCCCTAAACCTAACCCTATCCCTAATACTAAGCCTAGCCCTGACTTAAAAGAACCCTTATCCTAAGCCTAAACTTAACCCGAACCTTAACTCTATACTAACCCTAACACTAAACCTAACAATAACCCTAAACCTGACCCTCACCCTAAGCCTAAACTTTAGCACTCACTCTAACTGTAAGCCGAACCCTAACCCTAACCTAGCCCTACCCTTTACCGTAAACCTAGCCTTAACCCTAACCTTACCCCTACCCTGACCCTGAGCCTAAGCCTAAGCCTAACCCTAACACTAATCTTAACCCTAACTCTAACCTTAACCCTAAACCTTACCCTAGCCCTCACTATTAACTGAAACTTCACCCTAACCCTAACCCTAACTCTAACTCTAACCCTAACCCTAACACTTACCCTAAACCCTCACCTGAACTGTAAACCTAACCCGAACTCTCACACTAACCCCTAACCGTATCCCCAACCCTAAACCTAATGCTATCCCTAAACTTATCCCTGACCCTAACCCTAAAACAAACAGTAACCCTAATCTAACCCTAACCCTAACATTAACCTAAACTTAACCCTACCCTAACCATAAACCTAAACCTAACACCCTAAACCTAACCTCTACCACTAACTATAAACCTACGACTAATCCTAACTCTTATCCTAACCCTCACCCTTAACCTAAACTTCACACTAACCCTAAACCTACCCCTAACCTTAAACATAAACCCTAATCCTAACCCGAACCCTAAAACTAACCTGAACACTAACCTGAACACAAACCCAAACTGTAGCCCTAACCCAAAAAATAACCCTCACCCTATCCTAAACTTCATCCAAACCCTAACCCTAACCTTAACCCTAAACCTACACCAAACCCAAAACCTAACCCTAAACCTATCTCTAACCTTAATGCTAGTCCACAAGAACCCTGAACCTAACTCATACAATAGCCCTGAACTTAACCCTAAACCTAATCCTAATCCTTATCCTAACCCTAGACCTAATCCTAACCCTAACCCTAACTCTAACCTCGACCCTAAATAGAACACTAACTCTAACCCTAAACCTGAACCTAAACCTAAATCTTACCCTACACCTAACCCTAACCCTAACTCTAACTCCAACCCTAATCATAATACTTACACTAAACTCTGACCTTAACTGTAAAACTAATCCCCAACCCTAACCCTAATGCTATCCCTAACCCTAACCCTAACACTAACCTGCACCCCTAAGCCCTAACAATAACCCTAACCCAAACCCTAACCCCTTACACCAAAGCCTAACCCAAACCTTAACCCAAAATTTCACCCTAACTCTAACACTAACCCTAAACCTAATCATAAACCTAACCCTAACCCTAAACCAAACCTAACCATGACCCAAACCACAATGCCTAACCAGAATCCTCACCCAAATCCTAACCCTAAACTACACCTCTAACCCCTAACACCTTACCATAACCATAATCCTAACCCTACCCAACCCTCACCCTAAATCTAACCCTCAGCCCAACCACAATGCCTAACACAAACCGGAACCCTAACCCTAACCGTAACACTAAACTTAACCCTGACCTAAAATCTAACCCTAAGCCTAAAACTAAACAGAACCCGTAAACTTAACCCTAAACATAACCTTAACACTAACCTGAAAACTAACCTAAACCTTAGCCATAACACTAACCCTAACCCTCACCCTATTTGAAACTTCACGCTATCCCTAACCTAAAGCAAACACTACCTATAAGCTTAACCCTACCCCTAAACCTAACCCTAACCTTAACCTTGGCGCACCTGGAACCCTAAACCTAACCCTTAAAATAACTCTGACCCTAACCCTCAACCTAAACCTAATACTAATCCTAACCCTGACCCTAGCCCTAACCTTACCTTTACCCTAACTTTAACGCTACCATAAACTTAAACCTAACCCTAACCCTAACCGTAACACTTGCACAAAACCCTCACCTTGACTGTAAACGTAACTCTAAATCTTACCCTAACCCTAAACTTAATCCTAAATATAACCCTACTCTAAACCTTTAAAAAAAAAAATTTTTTTTTAAACCTAACTGAAACACTAACCCCTAACCCTAAGTCTAACACTAATCCTTAGCCTAATCCTAAACTTAACCCTAAACCTAACCCTAACCACTTTCCCTAACTCTAACCCTAACCCTAACCCGAACCCTCACTCTTAACCAAAATTTCACCCGAAACGTAACCCTAAACCTACCCTAACTTCATTCAAACTCTAATCCTAACCAAAACTAAAACTAACCCAACACCTAACTCGACCCCTAACACTAATCCTAAACCCAACCCTAACCCTGACCTTAACCTGAACCCTAACCCCTAACCCTAACCCTCACACTTAACATAAACTTCATCCTAACCCTAACACTAAACATAACACTAAATCACCCCCAACCGTGACCCTAACCCTAATCCTAACCATAAACCTAACCCTAACCCTGACCCTAACTCTTACTCTAACCCTAATCCTAATGCTAAAACTTACCCTAAACTCTCAGGTTAAATGAGAACCTAGCACTGGCCCTCACCGTAACTTCTAAACCTAACCTCAACCCTTAACCTAACCCTCTCTCTAACGTTAACCTAGCCCAAACCCTAACCATGACTTAACCCTAACACTTACCCTAAACCAAACCCTCAATCTAACCTCAATTCTATACCTAATCCTAACCTTAAACCTAAAACTAACCCCTAAACCCTAACCCTAACCCTAACCCTAAGCTCAACCCTCCCCCTTAACTTCAACTTCACCCTAACCCTAACCCTAAACTGAACCCTCACCCTAAATCTAACCCTAAACCAGACCCTAACCTTAACCCAAACACCTAACCCTAACGCTAACTCTAACACATCCTTAACCTAAACTTCACCCTAAACCTAGCCTAACCTTAACCCTAAAACTAAACCTAACCCTAAACTATCCCCTCACTCTAGCACTAACTCTAAACCTAACCCTAACCGAAATACCCTAAAACATCAGCTTCACTGAAAACCTAACACTAACCCTCACACGAACCCCTAACCCTTTCCCTAAACCTAACCCTATCCCTAATACTAAGCCTAGCCCTGACTTAAAAGAACCCTTATCCTAAGCCTAAACTTAACCCGAACCTTAACTCTATACTAACCCTAACACTAAACCTAACAATAACCCTAAACCTGACCCTCACCCTAAGCCTAAACTTTAGCACTCACTCTAACTGTAAGCCGAACCCTAACCCTAACCTAGCCCTACCCTTTACCGTAAACCTAGCCTTAACCCTAACCTTACCCCTACCCTGACCCTGAGCCTAAGCCTAAGCCTAACCCTAACACTAATCTTAACCCTAACTCTAACCTTAACCCTAAACCTTACCCTAGCCCTCACTATTAACTGAAACTTCACCCTAACCCTAACCCTAACTCTAACTCTAACCCTAACCCTAACACTTACCCTAAACCCTCACCTGAACTGTAAACCTAACCCGAACTCTCACACTAACCCCTAACCGTATCCCCAACCCTAAACCTAATGCTATCCCTAAACTTATCCCTGACCCTAACCCTAAAACAAACAGTAACCCTAATCTAACCCTAACCCTAACATTAAACTAATCTTAACCCTACCCTAACCATAAACCTAAACCTAACACCCTAAACCTAACCTCTACCACTAACTATAAACCTACGACTAATCCTAACTCTTATCCTAACCCTCACCCTTAACCTAAACTTCACACTAACCCTAAACCTACCCCTAACCTTAAACATAAACCCTAATCCTAACCCGAACCCTAAAACTAACCTGAACACTAACCTGAACACAAACCCAAACTGTAGCCCTAACCCAAAAAATAACCCTCACCCTATCCTAAACTTCATCCAAACCCTAACCCTAACCTTAACCCTAAACCTACACCAAACCCAAAACCTAACCCTAAACCTATCTCTAACCTTAATGCTAGTCCACAAGAACCCGGAACCTAACTCATACAATAGCCCTGAACTTAACCCTAAACCTAATCCTAATCCTTATCCTAACCCTAGACCTAATCCTAACCCTAACCCTAACTCTAACCTCGACCCTAAATAGAACACTAACTCTAACCCTAAACCTGAACCTAAACCTAAATCTTACCCTACACCTAACCCTAACCCTAACTCTAACTCCAACCCTAATCATAATACTTACACTAAACTCTGACCTTAACTGTAAAACTAATCCCCAACCCTAACCCTAATGCTATCCCTAACCCTAACCCTAACACTAACCTGCACCCCTAAGCCCTAACAATAACCGTAACCCAAACCCTAACCCCTTACACCAAAGCCTAACCCAAACCTTAACCCAAAATTTCACCCTAACTCTAACACTAACCCTAAACCTAATCATAAACCTAACCCTAACCCTAAACCAAACCTAACCATGACCCAAACCACAATGCCTAACCAGAATCCTCACCCAAATCCTAACCCTAAACTACACCTCTAACCCCTAACACCTTACCATAACCATAATCCTAACCCTACCCAACCCTCACCCTAAATCTAACCCTCAGGCCAACCACAATGCCTAACACAAACCGGAACCCTAACCCTAACCGTAACACTAAACTTAACCCTGACCTAAAATCTAACCCTAACCCTAAAACTAAACAGAACCCGTAAACTTAACCCTAAACATAACCTTAACACTAACCTGAAAACTAACCTAAACCTTAGCCATAACACTAACCCTAACCCTCACCCTATTTGAAACTTCACGCTATCCCTAACCTAAAGCAAACACTACCTATAAGCTTAACCCTACCCCTAAACCTAACCCTAACCTTAACCTTGGCGCACCTGGAACCCTAAACCTAACCCTTAAAATAACTCTGACCCTAACCCTCAACCTAAACCTAATACTAATCCTAACCCTGACCCTAACCCTAACCTTACCTTTACCCTAACTTTAACGCTACCATAAACTTAAACCTAACCCTAACCCTAACCGTAACACTTGCACAAAACCCTCACCTTGACTGTAAACGTAACTCTAAATCTTACCCTAACCCTAAACTTAATCCTAAATATAACCCTACTCTAAACCTTTAAAAAAAAAAAATTTTTTTTAAACCTAACTGAAACACTAACCCCTAACCCTAAGTCTAACACTAATCCTTAGCCTAATCCTAAACTTAACCCTAAACCTAACCCTAACCACTTTCCCTAACTCTAACCCTAACCCTAACCCGAACCCTCACTCTTAACCAAAATTTCACCCGAAACGTAACCCTAAACCTACCCTAACTTCATTCAAACTCTAATCCTAACCAAAACTAAAACTAACCCAACACCTAACTCGACCCCTAACACTAATCCTAAACCCAACCCTAACCCTGACCTTAACCTGAACCCTAACCCCTAACCCTAACCCTCACACTTAACATAAACTTCATCCTAACCCTAACACTAAACATAACACTAAATCTCCCCCTAACCGTGACCCTAACCCTAATCCTAACCATAAACCTAACCCTAACCCTGACCCTAACTCTTACTCTAACCCTAATCCTAATGCTAAAACTTACCCTAAACTCTCAGGTTAAATGAGAACCTAGCACTGGCCCTCACCGTAACTTCTAAACCTAACCTCAACCCTTAACCTAACCCTCTCTCTAACGTTAACCTAGCCCAAACCCTAACCATGACAACCCTAACACTTACCCTAAACCAAACCCTCAATCTAACCTCAATTCTATACCTAATCCTAACCTTAAACCTAAAACTAACCCCTAAACCCTAACCCTAACCCTAACCCTAAGCTCAACCCTCCCCCTTAACTTCAACTTCACCCTAACCCTAACCCTAAACTGAACCCTCACCCTAAATCTAACCCTAAACCAGACCCTAACCTTAACCCAAACACCTAACCCTAACGCTAACTCTAACACATCCTTAACCTAAACTTCACCCTAAACCTAGCCTAACCTTAACCCTAAAACTAAACCTAACCCTAAACTATCCCCTCACTCTAGCACTAACTCTAAACCTAACCCTAACCGAAATACCCTAAAACATCAGCTTCACTGAAAACCTAACACTAACCCTCACACGAACCCCTAACCCTTTCCCTAAACCTAACCCTATCCCTAATACTAAGCCTAGCCCTGACTTAAAAGAACCCTTATCCTAAGCCTAAACTTAACCCGAACCTTAACTCTATACTAACCCTAACACTAAACCTAACAATAACCCTAAACCTGACCCTCACCCTAAGCCTAAACCCTAGCACTCACTCTAACTGTAAGCCGAACCCTAACCCTAACCTAGCCCTACCCTTTACCGTAAACCTAGCCTTAACCCTAACCTTACCCCTACCCTGACCCTGAGCCTAAGCCTAAGCCTAACCCTAACACTAATCTTAACCCTAACTCTAACCTTAACCCTAAACCTTACCCTAGCCCTCACTATTAACTGAAACTTCACCCTAACCCTAACCCTAACTCTAACTCTAACCCTAACCCTAACACTTACCCTAAACCCTCACCTGAACTGTAAACCTAACCCGAACTCTCACACTAACCCCTAACCGTATCCCCAACCCTAAACCTAATGCTATCCCTAAACTTATCCCTGACCCTAACCCTAAAACAAACAGTAACCCTAATCTAACCCTAACCCTAACATTAACCTAAACTTAACCCTACCCTAACCATAAACCTAAACCTAACACCCTAAACCTAACCTCTACCACTAACTATAAACCTACGACTAATCCTAACTCTTATCCTAACCCTCACCCTTAACCTAAACTTCACACTAACCCTAAACCTACCCCTAACCTTAAACATAAACCCTAATCCTAACCCGAACCCTAAAACTAACCTGAACACTAACCTGAACACAAACCCAAACTGTAGCCCTAACCCAAAAAATAACCCTCACCCTATCCTAAACTTCATCCAAACCCTAACCCTAACCTTAACCCTAAACCTACACCAAACCCAAAACCTAACCCTAAACCTATCTCTAACCTTAATGCTAGTCCACAAGAACCCTGAACCTAACTCATACAATAGCCCTGAACTTAACCCTAAACCTAATCCTAATCCTAATCCTAACCCTAGACCTAATCCTAACCCTAACCCTAACTCTAACCTCGACCCTAAATAGAACACTAACTCTAACCCTAAACCTGAACCTAAACCTAAATCTTACCCTACACCTAACCCTATCCCTAACTCTAACTCCAACCCTAATCATAATACTTACACTAAACTCTGACCTTAACTGTAAAACTAATCCCCAACCCTAACCCTAATGCTATCCCTAACCCTAACCCTAACACTAACCTGCACCCCTAAGCCCTAACAATAACCCTAACCCAAACCCTAACCCCTTACACCAAAGCCTAACCCAAACCTTAACCCAAAATTTCACCCTAACTCTAACACTAACCCTAAACCTAATCATAAACCTAACCCTAACCCTAAACCAAACCTAACCATGACCCAAACCACAATGCCTAACCAGAATCCTCACCCAAATCCTAACCCTAAACTACACCTCTAACCCCTAACACCTTACCATAACCATAATCCTAACCCTACCCAACCCTCACCCTAAATCTAACCCTCAGCCCAACCACAATGCCTAACACAAACCGGAACCCTAACCCTAACCGTAACACTAAACTTAACCCTGACCTAAAATCTAACCCTAACCCTAAAACTAAACAGAACCCGTAAACTTAACCCTAAACATAACCTTAACACTAACCTGAAAACTAACCTAAACCTTAGCCATAACACTAACCCTAACCCTCACCCTATTTGAAACTTCACGCTATCCCTAACCTAAAGCAAACACTACCTATAAGCTTAACCCTACCCCTAAACCTAACCCTAACCTTAACCTTGGCGCACCTGGAACCCTAAACCTAACCCTTAAAATAACTCTGACCCTAACCCTCAACCTAAACCTAATACTAATCCTAACCCTGACCCTAACCCTAACCTTACCTTTACCCTAACTTTAACGCTACCATAAACTTAAACCTAACCCTAACCCTAACCGTAACACTTGCACAAAACCCTCACCTTGACTGTAAACGTAACTCTAAATCTTACCCTAACCCTAAACTTAATCCTAAATATAACCCTACTCTAAACCTTTAAAAAAAAAAATTTTTTTTAAACCTAACTGAAACACTAACCCCTAACCCTAAGTCTAACACTAATCCTTAGCCTAATCCTAAACTTAACCCTAAACCTAACCCTAACCACTTTCCCTAACTCTAACCCTAACCCTAACCCGAACCCTCACTCTTAACCAAAATTTCACCCGAAACGTAACCCTAAACCTACCCTAACTTCATTCAAACTCTAATCCTAACCAAAACTAAAACTAACCCAACACCTAACTCGACCCCTAACACTAATCCTAAACCCAACCCTAACCCTGACCTTAACCTGAACCCTAACCCCTAACCCTAACCCTCACACTTAACATAAACTTCATCCTAACCCTAACACTAAACATAACACTAAATCACCCCCAACCGTGACCCTAACCCTAATCCTAACCATAAACCTAACCCTAACCCTGACCCTAACTCTTACTCTAACCCTAATCCTAATGCTAAAACTTACCCTAAACTCTCAGGTTAAATGAGAACCTAGCACTGGCCCTCACCGTAACTTCTAAACCTAACCTCAACCCTTAACCTAACCCTCTCTCTAACGTTAACCTAGCCCAAACCCTAACCATGACTTAACCCTAACACTTACCCTAAACCAAACCCTCAATCTAACCTCAATTCTATACCTAATCCTAACCTTAAACCTAAAACTAACCCCTAAACCCTAACCCTAACCCTAACCCTAAGCTCAACCCTCCCCCTTAACTTCAACTTCACCCTAACCCTAACCCTAAACTGAACCCTCACCCTAAATCTAACCCTAAACCAGACCCTAACCTTAACCCAAACACCTAACCCTAACGCTAACTCTAACACATCCTTAACCTAAACTTCACCCTAAACCTAGCCTAACCTTAACCCTAAAACTAAACCTAACCCTAAACTATCCCCTCACTCTAGCACTAACTCTAAACCTAACCCTAACCGAAATACCCTAAAACATCAGCTTCACTGAAAACCTAACACTAACTCTCACACGAACCCCTAACCCTTTCCCTAAACCTAACCCTATCCCTAATACTAAGCCTAGCCCTGACTTAAAAGAACCCTTATCCTAAGCCTAAACTTAACCCGAACCTTAACTCTATACTAACCCTAACACTAAACCTAACAATAACCCTAAACCTGACCCTCACCCTAAGCCTAAACCCTAGCACTCACTCTAACTGTAAGCCGAACCCTAACCCTAACCTAGCCCTACCCTTTACCGTAAACCTAGCCTTAACCCTAACCTTACCCCTACCCTGACCCTGAGCCTAAGCCTAAGCCTAACCCTAACACTAATCTTAACCCTAACTCTAACCTTAACCCTAAACCTTACCCTAGCCCTCACTATTAACTGAAACTTCACCCTAACCCTAACCCTAACTCTAACTCTAACCCTAACCCTAACACTTACCCTAAACCCTCACCTGAACTGTAAACCTAACCCGAACTCTCACACTAACCCCTAACCGTATCCCCAACCCTAAACCTAATGCTATCCCTAAACTTATCCCTGACCCTAACCCTAAAACAAACAGTAACCCTAATCTAACCCTAACCCTAACATTAACCTAAACTTAACCCTACCCTAACCATAAACCTAAACCTAACACCCTAAACCTAACCTCTACCACTAACTATAAACCTACGACTAATCCTAACTCTTATCCTAACCCTCACCCTTAACCTAAACTTCACACTAACCCTAAACCTACCCCTAACCTTAAACATAAACCCTAATCCTAACCCGAACCCTAAAACTAACCTGAACACTAACCTGAACACAAACCCAAACTGTAGCCCTAACCCAAAAAATAACCCTCACCCTATCCTAAACTTCATCCAAACCCTAACCCTAACCTTAACCCTAAACCTACACCAAACCCAAAACCTAACCCTAAACCTATCTCTAACCTTAATGCTAGTCCACAAGAACCCTGAACCTAACTCATACAATAGCCCTGAACTTAACCCTAAACCTAATCCTAATCCTAATCCTAACCCTAGACCTAATCCTAACCCTAACCCTAACTCTAACCTCGACCCTAAATAGAACACTAACTCTAACCCTAAACCTGAACCTAAACCTAAATCTTACCCTACACCTAACCCTAACCCTAACTCTAACTCCAACACTAATCAGAATACTTACACTAAACTCTGACCTTAACTGTAAAACTAATCCCCAACCCTAACCCTAATGCTATCCCTAACCCTAACCCTAACACTAACCTGCACCCCTAAGCCCTAACAATAACCGTAACCCAAACCCTAACCCCTTACACCAAAGCCTAACCCAAACCTTAACCCAAAATTTCACCCTAACTCTAACACTAACCCTAAACCTAATCATAAACCTAACCCTAACCCTAAACCAAACCTAACCATGACCCAAACCACAATGCCTAACCAGAATCCTCACCCAAATCCTAACCCTAAACTACACCTCTAACCCCTAACACTTTACCATAACCATAATCCTAACCCTACCCAACCCTCACCCTAAATCTAACCCTCAGCCCAACCACAATGCCTAACACAAACCGGAACCCTAACCCTAACCGTAACACTAAACTTAACCCTGACCTAAAATCTAACCCTAACCCTAAAACTAAACAGAACCCGTAAACTTAACCCTAAACATAACCTTAACACTAACCTGAAAACTAACCTAAACCTTAGCCATAACACTAACCCTAACCCTCACCCTATTTGAAACTTCACGCTATCCCTAACCTAAAGCAAACACTACCTATAAGCTTAACCCTACCCCTAAACCTAACCCTAACCTTAACCTTGGCGCACCTGGAACCCTAAACCTAACCCTTAAAATAACTCTGACCCTAACCCTCAACCTAAACCTAATACTAATCCTAACCCTGACCCTAACCCTAACCTTACCTTTACCCTAACTTTAACGCTACCATAAACTTAAACCTAACCCTAACCCTAACCGTAACACTTGCACAAAACCCTCACCTTGACTGTAAACGTAACTCTAAATCTTACCCTAACCCTAAACTTAATCCTAAATATAACCCTACTCTAAACCTTTAAAAAAAAAAAATTTTTTTTTAAACCTAACTGAAACACTAACCCCTAACCCTAAGTCTAACACTAATCCTTAGCCTAATCCTAAACTTAACCCTAAACCTAACCCTAACCACTTTCCCTAACTCTAACCCTAACCCTAACCCGAACCCTCACTCTTAACCAAAATTTCACCCGAAACATAACCCTAAACCTACCCTAACTTCATTCAAACTCTAATCCTAACCAAAACTAAAACTAACCCAACACCTAACTCGACCCCTAACACTAATCCTAAACCTAACCCTAACCGTGACCTTAACCTGAACCCTAACCCCTAACCCTAACCCTCACACTTAGCATAAACTTCATCCTAACCCTAACACTAAACATAACACTAAATCTCCCCCTAACCGTGACCCTAACCCTAATCCTAACCATAAACCTAACCCTAACCCTGACCCTAACTCTTACTCTAACCCTAATCCTAATGCTAAAACTTACCCTAAACTCTCAGGTTAAATGAGAACCTAGCACTGGCCCTCACCGTAACTTCTAAACCTAACCTCAACCCTTAACCTAACCCTCTCTCTAACGTTAACCTAGCCCAAACCCTAACCATGACTTAACCCTAACACTTACCCTAAACCAAACCCTCAATCTAACCTCAATTCTATACCTAATCCTAACCTTAAACCTAAAACTAACCCCTAAACCCTAACCCTAACCCTAACCCTAAGCTCAACCCTCCCCCTTAACTTCAACTTCACCCTAACCCTAACCCTAAACTGAACCCTCACCCTAAATCTAACCCTAAACCAGACCCTAACCTTAACCCAAACACCTAACCCTAACGCTAACTCTAACACATCCTTAACCTAAACTTCACCCTAAACCTAGCCTAACCTTAACCCTAAAACCAAACCTAACCCTAAACTATCCCCTCACTCTAGCACTAACTCTAAACCTAACCCTAACCGAAATACCCTAAAACATCAGCTTCACTGAAAACCTAACAAAAACCCTCACACGAACCCCTAACCCTTTCCCTAAACCTAACCCTATCCCTAATACTAAGCCTAGCCCTGACTTAAAAGAACCCTTATCCTAAGCCTAAACTTAACCCGAACCTTAACTCTATACTAACCCTAACACTAAACCTAACAATAACCCTAAACCTGACCCTCACCCTAAGCCTAAACCCTAGCACTCACTCTAACTGTAAGCCGAACCCTAACCCTAACCTAGCCCTACCCTTTACCGTAAACCTAGCCTTAACCCTAACCTTACCCCTACCCTGACCCTGAGCCTAAGCCTAACCCTAACACTAATCTTAACCCTAACTCTAACCTTAACCCTAAACCTTACCCTAGCCCTCATTATTAACTGAAACTTCACCCTAACCCTAACCCTAACTCTAACTCTAACCCTAACCCTAACACTTACCCTAAACCCTCACCTGAACTGTAAACCTAACCCGAACTCTCACACTAACCCCTAACCGTATCCCCAACCCTAAACCTAATGCTATCCCTAAACTTATCCCTGACCCTAACCCTAAAACAAACAGTAACCCTAATCTAACCCTAACCCTAACATTAACCTAAACTTAACCCTACCCTAACCATAAACCTAAACCTAACACCCTAAACCTAACCTCTACCACTAACTATAAACCTACGACTAATCCTAACTCTTATCCTAACCCTCACCCTTAACCTAAACTTCACACTAACCCTAAACCTACCCCTAACCTTAAACATAAACCCTAATCCTAACCCGAACCCTAAAACTAACCTGAACACTAACCTGAACACAAACCCAAACTGTAGCCCTAACCCAAAAAATAACCCTCACCCTATCCTAAACTTCATCCAAACCCTAACCCTAACCTTAACCCTAAACCTACACCAAACCCAAAACCTAACCCTAAACCTATCTCTAACCTTAATGCTAGTCCACAAGAACCCTGAACCTAACTCATACAATAGCCCTGAACTTAACCCTAAACCTAATCCTAATCCTTATCCTAACCCTAGACCTAATCCTAACCCTAACCCTAACTCTAACCTCGACCCTAAATAGAACACTAACTCTAACCCTAAACCTGAACCTAAACCTAAATCTTACCCTACACCTAACCCTAACCCTAACTCTAACTCCAACCCTAATCATAATACTTACACTAAACTCTGACCTTAACTGTAAAACTAATCCCCAACCCTAACCCTAATGCTATCCCTAACGCTAACCCTAACACTAACCTGCACCCCTAAGCCCTAACAATAACCGTAACCCAAACCCTAACCCCTTACACCAAAGCCTAACCCAAACCTTAACCCAAAATTTCACCCTAACTCTAACACTAACCCTAAACCTAATCGTAAACCTAACCCTAACCCTAAACCAAACCTAACCATGACCCAAACCACAATGCCTAACCAGAATCCTCACCCAAATCCTAACCCTAAACTACACCTCTAACCCCTAACACCTTACCATAACCATAATCCTAACCCTACCCAACCCTCACCCTAAATCTAACCCTCAGCCCAACCACAATGCCTAACACAAACCGGAACCCTAACCCTAACCGTAACACTAAACTTAACCCTGACCTAAAATCTAACCCTAACCCTAAAACTAAACAGAACCCGTAAACTTAACCCTAAACATAACCTTAACACTAACCTGAAAACTAACCTAAACCTTAGCCATAACACTAACCCTAACCCTCACCCTATTTGAAACTTCACGCTATCCCTAACCTAAAGCAAACACTACCTATAAGCTTAACCCTACCCCTAAACCTAACCCTAACCTTAACCTTGGCGCACCTGGAACCCTAAACCTAACCCTTAAAATAACTCTGACCCTAACCCTCAACCTAAACCTAATACTAATCCTAACCCTGACCCTAACCCTAACCTTACCTTTACCCTAACTTTAACGCTACCATAAACTTAAACCTAACCCTAACCCTAACCGTAACACTTGCACAAAACCCTCACCTTGACTGTAAACGTAACTCTAAATCTTACCCTAACCCTAAACTTAATCCTAAATATAACCCTACTCTAAACCTTTAAAAAAAAAAAATTTTTTTTTAAACCTAACTGAAACACTAACCCCTAACCCTAAGTCTAACACTAATCCTTAGCCTAATCCTAAACTTAACCCTAAACCTAACCCTAACCACTTTCCCTAACTCTAACCCTAACCCTAACCCGAACCCTCACTCTTAACCAAAATTTCACCCGAAACATAACCCTAAACCTACCCTAACTTCATTCAAACTCTAATCCTAACCAAAACTAAAACTAACCCAACACCTAACTCGACCCCTAACACTAATCCTAAACCTAACCCTAACCGTGACCTTAACCTGAACCCTAACCCCTAACCCTAACCCTCACACTTAGCATAAACTTCATCCTAACCCTAACACTAAACATAACACTAAATCTCCCCCTAACCGTGACCCTAACCCTAATCCTAACCATAAACCTAACCCTAACCCTGACCCTAACTCTTACTCTAACCCTAATCCTAATGCTAAAACTTACCCTAAACTCTCAGGTTAAATGAGAACCTAGCACTGGCCCTCACCGTAACTTCTAAACCTAACCTCAACCCTTAACCTAACCCTCTCTCTAACGTTAACCTAGCCCAAACCCTAACCATGACTTAACCCTAACACTTACCCTAAACCAAACCCTCAATCTAACCTCAATTCTATACCTAATCCTAACCTTAAACCTAAAACTAACCCCTAAACCCTAACCCTAACCCTAACCCTAAGCTCAACCCTCCCCCTTAACTTCAACTTCACCCTAACCCTAACCCTAAACTGAACCCTCACCCTAAATCTAACCCTAAACCAGACCCTAACCTTAACCCAAACACCTAACCCTAACGCTAACTCTAACACATCCTTAACCTAAACTTCACCCTAAACCTAGCCTAACCTTAACCCTAAAACCAAACCTAACCCTAAACTATCCCCTCACTCTAGCACTAACTCTAAACCTAACCCTAACCGAAATACCCTAAAACATCAGCTTCACTGAAAACCTAACAAAAACCCTCACACGAACCCCTAACCCTTTCCCTAAACCTAACCCTATCCCTAATACTAAGCCTAGCCCTGACTTAAAAGAACCCTTATCCTAAGCCTAAACTTAACCCGAACCTTAACTCTATACTAACCCTAACACTAAACCTAACAATAACCCTAAACCTGACCCTCACCCTAAGCCTAAACCCTAGCACTCACTCTAACTGTAAGCCGAACCCTAACCCTAACCTAGCCCTACCCTTTACCGTAAACCTAGCCTTAACCCTAACCTTACCCCTACCCTGACCCTGAGCCTAAGCCTAACCCTAACACTAATCTTAACCCTAACTCTAACCTTAACCCTAAACCTTACCCTAGCCCTCATTATTAACTGAAACTTCACCCTAACCCTAACCCTAACTCTAACTCTAACCCTAACCCTAACACTTACCCTAAACCCTCACCTGAACTGTAAACCTAACCCGAACTCTCACACTAACCCCTAACCGTATCCCCAACCCTAAACCTAATGCTATCCCTAAACTTATCCCTGACCCTAACCCTAAAACAAACAGTAACCCTAATCTAACCCTAACCCTAACATTAACCTAAACTTAACCCTACCCTAACCATAAACCTAAACCTAACACCCTAAACCTAACCTCTACCACTAACTATAAACCTACGACTAATCCTAACTCTTATCCTAACCCTCACCCTTAACCTAAACTTCACACTAACCCTAAACCTACCCCTAACCTTAAACATAAACCCTAATCCTAACCCGAACCCTAAAACTAACCTGAACACTAACCTGAACACAAACCCAAACTGTAGCCCTAACCCAAAAAATAACCCTCACCCTATCCTAAACTTCATCCAAACCCTAACCCTAACCTTAACCCTAAACCTACACCAAACCCAAAACCTAACCCTAAACCTATCTCTAACCTTAATGCTAGTCCACAAGAACCCTGAACCTAACTCATACAATAGCCCTGAACTTAACCCTAAACCTAATCCTAATCCTTATCCTAACCCTAGACCTAATCCTAACCCTAACCCTAACTCTAACCTCGACCCTAAATAGAACACTAACTCTAACCCTAAACCTGAACCTAAACCTAAATCTTACCCTACACCTAACCCTAACCCTAACTCTAACTCCAACCCTAATCATAATACTTACACTAAACTCTGACCTTAACTGTAAAACTAATCCCCAACCCTAACCCTAATGCTATCCCTAACGCTAACCCTAACACTAACCTGCACCCCTAAGCCCTAACAATAACCGTAACCCAAACCCTAACCCCTTACACCAAAGCCTAACCCAAACCTTAACCCAAAATTTCACCCTAACTCTAACACTAACCCTAAACCTAATCGTAAACCTAACCCTAACCCTAAACCAAACCTAACCATGACCCAAACCACAATGCCTAACCAGAATCCTCACCCAAATCCTAACCCTAAACTACACCTCTAACCCCTAACACCTTACCATAACCATAATCCTAACCCTACCCAACCCTCACCCTAAATCTAACCCTCAGCCCAACCACAATGCCTAACACAAACCGGAACCCTAACCCTAACCGTAACACTAAACTTAACCCTGACCTAAAATCTAACCCTAACCCTAAAACTAAACAGAACCCGTAAACTTAACCCTAAACATAACCTTAACACTAACCTGAAAACTAACCTAAACCTTAGCCATAACACTAACCCTAACCCTCACCCTATTTGAAACTTCACGCTATCCCTAACCTAAAGCAAACACTACCTATAAGCTTAACCCTACCCCTAAACCTAACCCTAACCTTAACCTTGGCGCACCTGGAACCCTAAACCTAACCCTTAAAATAACTCTGACCCTAACCCTCAACCTAAACCTAATACTAATCCTAACCCTGACCCTAACCCTAACCTTACCTTTACCCTAACTTTAACGCTACCATAAACTTAAACCTAACCCTAACCCTAACCGTAACACTTGCACAAAACCCTCACCTTGACTGTAAACGTAACTCTAAATCTTACCCTAACCCTAAACTTAATCCTAAATATAACCCTACTCTAAACCTTTAAAAAAAAAAAATTTTTTTTTAAACCTAACTGAAACACTAACCCCTAACCCTAAGTCTAACACTAATCCTTAGCCTAATCCTAAACTTAACCCTAAACCTAACCCTAACCACTTTCCCTAACTCTAACCCTAACCCTAACCCGAACCCTCACTCTTAACCAAAATTTCACCCGAAACATAACCCTAAACCTACCCTAACTTCATTCAAACTCTAATCCTAACCAAAACTAAAACTAACCCAACACCTAACTAGACCCCTAACACTAATCCTAAACCTAACCCTAACCGTGACCTTAACCTGAACCCTAACCCCTAACCCTAACCCTCACACTTAGCATAAACTTCATCCTAACCCTAACACTAAACATAACACTAAATCTCCCCCTAACCGTGACCCTAACCCTAATCCTAACCATAAACCTAACCCTAACCCTGACCCTAACTCTTACTCTAACCCTAATCCTAATGCTAAAACTTACCCTAAACTCTCAGGTTAAATGAGAACCTAGCACTGGCCCTCACCGTAACTTCTAAACCTAACCTCAACCCTTAACCTAACCCTCTCTCTAACGTTAACCTAGCCCAAACCCTAACCATGACTTAACCCTAACACTTACCCTAAACCAAACCCTCAATCTAACCTCAATTCTATACCTAATCCTAACCTTAAACCTAAAACTAACCCCTAAACCCTAACCCTAACCCTAACCCTAAGCTCAACCCTCCCCCTTAACTTCAACTTCACCCTAACCCTAACCCTAAACTGAACCCTCACCCTAAATCTAACCCTAAACCAGACCCTAACCTTAACCCAAACACCTAACCCTAACGCTAACTCTAACACATCCTTAACCTAAACTTCACCCTAAACCTAGCCTAACCTTAACCCTAAAACCAAACCTAACCCTAAACTATCCCCTCACTCTAGCACTAACTCTAAACCTAACCCTAACCGAAATACCCTAAAACATCAGCTTCACTGAAAACCTAACAAAAACCCTCACACGAACCCCTAACCCTTTCCCTAAACCTAACCCTATCCCTAATACTAAGCCTAGCCCTGACTTAAAAGAACCCTTATCCTAAGCCTAAACTTAACCCGAACCTTAACTCTATACTAACCCTAACACTAAACCTAACAATAACCCTAAACCTGACCCTCACCCTAAGCCTAAACCCTAGCACTCACTCTAACTGTAAGCCGAACCCTAACCCTAACCTAGCCCTACCCTTTACCGTAAACCTAGCCTTAACCCTAACCTTACCCCTACCCTGACCCTGAGCCTAAGCCTAACCCTAACACTAATCTTAACCCTAACTCTAACCTTAACCCTAAACCTTACCCTAGCCCTCATTATTAACTGAAACTTCACCCTAACCCTAACCCTAACTCTAACTCTAACCCTAACCCTAACACTTACCCTAAACCCTCACCTGAACTGTAAACCTAACCCGAACTCTCACACTAACCCCTAACCGTATCCCCAACCCTAAACCTAATGCTATCCCTAAACTTATCCCTGACCCTAACCCTAAAACAAACAGTAACCCTAATCTAACCCTAACCCTAACATTAACCTAAACTTAACCCTACCCTAACCATAAACCTAAACCTAACACCCTAAACCTAACCTCTACCACTAACTATAAACCTACGACTAATCCTAACTCTTATCCTAACCCTCACCCTTAACCTAAACTTCACACTAACCCTAAACCTACCCCTAACCTTAAACATAAACCCTAATCCTAACCCGAACCCTAAAACTAACCTGAACACTAACCTGAACACAAACCCAAACTGTAGCCCTAACCCAAAAAATAACCCTCACCCTATCCTAAACTTCATCCAAACCCTAACCCTAACCTTAACCCTAAACCTACACCAAACCCAAAACCTAACCCTAAACCTATCTCTAACCTTAATGCTAGTCCACAAGAACCCTGAACCTAACTCATACAATAGCCCTGAACTTAACCCTAAACCTAATCCTAATCCTTATCCTAACCCTAGACCTAATCCTAACCCTAACCCTAACTCTAACCTCGACCCTAAATAGAACACTAACTCTAACCCTAAACCTGAACCTAAACCTAAATCTTACCCTACACCTAACCCTAACCCTAACTCTAACTCCAACCCTAATCATAATACTTACACTAAACTCTGACCTTAACTGTAAAACTAATCCCCAACCCTAACCCTAATGCTATCCCTAACGCTAACCCTAACACTAACCTGCACCCCTAAGCCCTAACAATAACCCTAACCCAAACCCTAACCCCTTACACCAAAGCCTAACCCAAACCTTAACCCAAAATTTCACCCTAACTCTAACACTAACCCTAAACCTAATCGTAAACCTAACCCTAACCCTAAACCAAACCTAACCATGACCCAAACCACAATGCCTAACCAGAATCCTCACCCAAATCCTAACCCTAAACTACACCTCTAACCCCTAACACCTTACCATAACCATAATCCTAACCCTACCCAACCCTCACCCTAAATCTAACCCTCAGCCCAACCACAATGCCTAACACAAACCGGAACCCTAACCCTAACCGTAACACTAAACTTAACCCTGACCTAAAATCTAACCCTAACCCTAAAACTAAACAGAACCCGTAAACTTAACCCTAAACATAACCTTAACACTAACCTGAAAACTAACCTAAACCTTAGCCATAACACTAACCCTAACCCTCACCCTATTTGAAACTTCACGCTATCCCTAACCTAAAGCAAACACTACCTATAAGCTTAACCCTACCCCTAAACCTAACCCTAACCTTAACCTTGGCGCACCTGGAACCCTAAACCTAACCCTTAAAATAACTCTGACCCTAACCCTCAACCTAAACCTAATACTAATCCTAACCCTGACCCTAACCCTAACCTTACCTTTACCCTAACTTTAACGCTACCATAAACTTAAACCTAACCCTAACCCTAACCGTAACACTTGCACAAAACCCTCACCTTGACTGTAAACGTAACTCTAAATCTTACCCTAACCCTAAACTTAATCCTAAATATAACCCTACTCTAAACCTTTAAAAAAAAAAAATTTTTTTTAAACCTAACTGAAACACTAACCCCTAACCCTAAGTCTAACACTAATCCTTAGCCTAATCCTAAACTTAACCCTAAACCTAACCCTAACCACTTTCCCTAACTCTAACCCTAACCCTAACCCGAACCCTCACTCTTAACCAAAATTTCACCCGAAACATAACCCTAAACCTACCCTAACTTCATTCAAACTCTAATCCTAACCAAAACTAAAACTAACCCAACACCTAACTCGACCCCTAACACTAATCCTAAACCTAACCCTAACCCTGACCTTAACCTGAACCCTAACCCCTAACCCTAACCCTCACACTTAACATAAACTTCATCCTAACCCTAACACTAAACATAACACTAAATCTCCCCCTAACCGTGACCCTAACCCTAATCCTAACCATAAACCTAACCCTAACCCTGACCCTAACTCTTACTCTAACCCTAATCCTAATGCTAAAACTTACCCTAAACTCTCAGGTTAAATGAGAACCTAGCACTGGCCCTCACCGTAACTTCTAAACCTAACCTCAACCCTTAACCTAACCCTCTCTCTAACGTTAACCTAGCCCAAACCCTAACCATGACTTAACCCTAACACTTACCCTAAACCAAACCCTCAATCTAACCTCAATTCTATACCTAATCCTAACCTTAAACCTAAAACTAACCCCTAAACCCTAACCCTAACCCTAACCCTAAGCTCAACCCTCCCCCTTAACTTCAACTTCACCCTAACCCTAACCCTAAACTGAACCCTCACCCTAAATCTAACCCTAAACCAGACCCTAACCTTAACCCAAACACCTAACCCTAACGCTAACTCTAACACATCCTTAACCTAAACTTCACCCTAAACCTAGCCTAACCTTAACCCTAAAACTAAACCTAACCCTAAACTATCCCCTCACTCTAGCACTAACTCTAAACCTAACCCTAACCGAAATACCCTAAAACATCAGCTTCACTGAAAACCTAACAAAAACCCTCACACGAACCCCTAACCCTTTCCCTAAACCTAACCCTATCCCTAATAGTAAGCCTAGCCCTGACTTAAAAGAACCCTTATCCTAAGCCTAAACTTAACCCGAACCTTAACTCTATACTAACCCTAACACTAAACCTAACAATAACCCTAAACCTGACCCTCACCCTAAGCCTAAACCCTAGCACTCACTCTAACTGTAAGCCGAACCCTAACCCTAACCTAGCCCTACCCTTTACCGTAAACCTAGCCTTAACCCTAACCTTACCCCTACCCTGACCCTGAGCCTAAGCCTAAGCCTAACCCTAACACTAATCTTAACCCTAACTCTAACCTTAACCCTAAACCTTACCCTAGCCCTCACTATTAACTGAAACTTCACCCTAACCCTAACCCTAACTCTAACTCTAACCCTAACCCTAACACTTACCCTAAACCCTCACCTGAACTGTAAACCTAACCCGAACTCTCACACTAACCCCTAACCGTATCCCCAACCCTAAACCTAATGCTATCCCTAAACTTATCCCTGACCCTAACCCTAAAACAAACAGTAACCCTAATCTAACCCTAACCCTAACATTAACCTAAACTTAACCCTACCCTAACCATAAACCTAAACCTAACACCCTAAACCTAACCTCTACCACTAACTATAAACCTACGACTAATCCTAACTCTTATCCTAACCCTCACCCTTAACCTAAACTTCACACTAACCCTAAACCTACCCCTAACCTTAAACATAAACCCTAATCCTAACCCGAACCCTAAAACTAACCTGAACACTAACCTGAACACAAACCCAAACTGTAGCCCTAACCAAAAAAATAACCCTCACCCTATCCTAAACTTCATCCAAACCCTAACCCTAACCTTAACCCTAAACCTACACCAAACCCAAAACCTAACCCTAAACCTATCTCTAACCTTAATGCTTGTCCATAAGAACCCTGAACCTAACTCATACAATAGCCCTGAACTTAACCCTAAACCTAATCCTAATCCTAATCCTAACCCTAAACCTAATCCTAACCCTAACCCTAACTCTAACCTCGACCCTAAATAGAACACTAACTCTAACCCTAAACCTGAACCTAAACCTAAATCTTACCCTACACCTAACCCTAACCCTAACTCTAACTCCAACCCTAATCATAATACTTACACTAAACTCTGACCTTAACTGTAAAACTAATCCCCAACCCTAACCCTAATGCTATCCCTAACCCTAACCCTAACACTAACCTGCACCCCTAAGCCCTAACAATAACCGTAACCCAAACCCTAACCCCTTACACCAAAGCCTAACCCAAACCTTAACCCAAAATTTCACCCTAACTCTAACACTAACCCTAAACCTAATCGTAAACCTAACCCTAACCCTAAACCAAACCTAACCATGACCCAAACCACAATGCCTAACCAGAATCCTCACCCAAATCCTAACCCTAAACTACACCTCTAACCCCTAACACCTTACCATAACCATAATCCTAACCCTACCCAACCCTCACCCTAAATCTAACCCTCAGCCCAACCACAATGCCTAACACAAACCGGAACCCTAACCCTAACCGTAACACTAAACTTAACCCTGACCTAAAATCTAACCCTAACCCTAAAACTAAACAGAACCCGTAAACTTAACCCTAAACATAACCTTAACACTAACCTGAAAACTAACCTAAACCTTAGCCATAACACTAACCCTAACCCTCACCCTATTTGAAACTTCACGCTATCCCTAACCTAAAGCAAACACTACCTATAAGCTTAACCCTACCCCTAAACCTAACCCTAACCTTAACCTTGGCGCACCTGGAACCCTAAACCTAACCCTTAAAATAACTCTGACCCTAACCCTCAACCTAAACCTAATACTAATCCTAAACCTGACCCTAACCCTAACCTTACCTTTACCCTAACTTTAACGCTACCATAAACTTAAACCTAACCCTAACCCTAACCGTAACACTTGCACAAAACCCTCACCTTGACTGTAAACGTAACTCTAAATCTTACCCTAACCCTAAACTTAATCCTAAATATAACCCTACTCTAAACCTTTAAAAAAAAAAATTTTTTTTAAACCTAACTGAAACACTAACCCCTAACCCTAAGTCTAACACTAATCCTTAGCCTAATCCTAAACTTAACCCTAAACCTAACCCTAACCACTTTCCCTAACTCTAACCCTAACCCTAACCCGAACCCTCACTCTTAACCAAAATTTCACCCGAAACATAACCCTAAACCTACCCTAACTTCATTCAAACTCTAATCCTAACCAAAACTAAAACTAACCCAACACCTAACTCGACCCCTAACACTAATCCTAAACCTAACCCTAACCCTGACCTTAACCTGAACCCTAACCCCTAACCCTAACCCTCACACTTAACATAAACTTCATCCTAACCCTAACACTAAACATAACACTAAATCTCCCCCTAACCGTGACCCTAACCCTAATCCTAACCATAAACCTAACCCTAACCCTGACCCTAACTCTTACTCTAACCCTAATCCTAATGCTAAAACTTACCCTAAACTCTCAGGTTAAATGAGAACCTAGCACTGGCCCTCACCGTAACTTCTAAACCTAACCTCAACCCTTAGCCTAACCCTCTCTCTAACGTTAACCTAGCCCAAACCCTAACCATGACTTAACCCTAACACTTACCCTAAACCAAACCCTCAATCTAACCTCAATTCTATACCTAATCCTAACCTTAAACCTAAAACTAACCCCTAAACCCTAACCCTAACCCTAACCCTAAGCTCAACCCTCCCCCTTAACTTCAACTTCACCCTAACCCTAACCCTAAACTGAACCCTCACCCTAAATCTAACCCTAAACCAGACCCTAACCTTAACCCAAACACCTAACCCTAACGCTAACTCTAACACATCCTTAACCTAAACTTCACCCTAAACCTAGCCTAACCTTAACCCTAAAACTAAACCTAACCCTAAACTATCCCCTCACTCTAGCACTAACTCTAAACCTAACCCTAACCGAAATACCCTAAAACATCAGCTTCACTGAAAACCTAACACTAACCCTCACACGAACCCCTAACCCTTTCCCTAAACCTAACCCTATCCCTAATACTAAGCCTAGCCCTGACTTAAAAGAACCCTTATCCTAAGCCTAAACTTAACCCGAACCTTAACTCTATACTAACCCTAACACTAAACCTAACAATAACCCTAAACCTGACCCTCACCCTAAGCCTAAACCCTAGCACTCACTCTAACTGTAAGCCGAACCCTAACCCTAACCTAGCCCTACCCTTTACCGTAAACCTAGCCTTAACCCTAACCTTACCCCTACCCTGACCCTAAGCCTAAGCCTAAGCCTAACCCTAACACTAATCTTAACCCTAACTCTAACCTTAACCCTAAACCTTACCCTAGCCCTCACTATTAACTGAAACTTCACCCTAACCCTAACCCTAACTCTAACTCTAACCCTAACCCTAACACTTACCCTAAACCCTCACCTGAACTGTAAACCTAACCCGAACTCTCACACTAACCCCTAACCGTATCCCCAACCCTAAACCTAATGCTATCCCTAAACTTATCCCTGACCCTAACCCTAAAACAAACAGTAACCCTAATCTAACCCTAACCCTAACATTAACCTAAACTTAACCCTACCCTAACCATAAACCTAAACCTAACACCCTAAACCTAACCTCTACCACTAACTATAAACCTACGACTAATCCTAACTCTTATCCTAACCCTCACCCTTAACCTAAACTTCACACTAACCCTAAACCTACCCCTAACCTTAAACATAAACCCTAATCCTAACCCGAACCCTAAAACTAACCTGAACACTAACCTGAACACAAACCCAAACTGTAGCCCTAACCCAAAAAATAACCCTCACCCTATCCTAAACTTCATCCAAACCCTAACCCTAACCTTAACCCTAAACCTACACCAAACCCAAAACCTAACCCTAAACCTATCTCTAACCTTAATGCTAGTCCACAAGAACCCGGAACCTAACTCATACAATAGCCCTGAACTTAACCCTAAACCTAATCCTAATCCTAATCCTAACCCTAAACCTAATCCTAACCCTAACCCTAACTCTAACCTCGACCCTAAATAGAACACTAACTCTAACCCTAAACCTGAACCTAAACCTAAATCTTACCCTACACCTAACCCTAACCCTAACTCTAACTCCAACCCTAATCATAATACTTACACTAAACTCTGACCTTAACTGTAAAACTAATCCCCAACCCTAACCCTAATGCTATCCCTAACCCTAACCCTAACACTAACCTGCACCCCTAAGCCCTAACAATAACCGTAACCCAAACCCTAACCCCTTACACCAAAGCCTAACCCAAACCTTAACCCAAAATTTCACCCTAACTCTAACACTAACCCTAAACCTAATCGTAAACCTAACCCTAACCCTAAACCAAACCTAACCATGACCCAAACCACAATGCCTAACCAGAATCCTCACCCAAATCCTAACCCTAAACTACACCTCTAACCCCTAACACCTTACCATAACCATAATCCTAACCCTACCCAACCCTCACCCTAAATCTAACCCTCAGCCCAACCACAATGCCTAACACAAACCGGAACCCTAACCCTAACCGTAACACTAAACTTAACCCTGACCTAAAATCTAACCCTAACCCTAAAACTAAACAGAACCCGTAAACTTAACCCTAAACATAACCTTAACACTAACCTGAAAACTAACCTAAACCTTAGCCATAACACTAACCCTAACCCTCACCCTATTTGAAACTTCACGCTATCCCTAACCTAAAGCAAACACTACCTATAAGCTTAACCCTACCCCTAAACCTAACCCTAACCTTAACCTTAGCGCACCTGGAACCCTAAACCTAACCCTTAAAATAACTCTGACCCTAACCCTCAACCTAAACCTAATACTAATCCTAACCCTGACCCTAACCCTAACCTTACCTTTACCCTAACTTTAACGCTACCATAAACTTAAACCTAACCCTAACCCTAACCGTAACACTTGCACAAAACCCTCACCTTGACTGTAAACGTAACTCTAAATCTTACCCTAACCCTAAACTTAATCCTAAATATAACCCTACTCTAAACCTTTAAAAAAAAAAAATTTTTTTTTAAACCTAACTGAAACACTAACCCCTAACCCTAAGTCTAACACTAATCCTTAGCCTAATCCTAAACTTAACCCTAAACCTAACCCTAACCACTTTCCCTAACTCTAACCCTAACCCGAACCCGAACCCTCACTCTTAACCAAAATTTCACCCGAAACATAACCCTAAACCTACCCTAACTTCATTCAAACTCTAATCCTAACCAAAACTAAAACTAACCCAACACCTAACTCGACCCCTAACACTAATCCTAAACCTAACCCTAACCCTGACCTTAACCTGAACCCTAACCCCTAACCCTAACCCTCACACTTAACATAAACTTCATCCTAACCCTAACACTAAACATAACACTAAATCTCCCCCTAACCGTGACCCTAACCCTAATCCTAACCATAAACCTAACCCTAACCCTGACCCTAACTCTTACTCTAACCCTAATCCTAATGCTAAAACTTACCCTAAACTCTCAGGTTAAATGAGAACCTAGCACTGGCCCTCACCGTAACTTCTAAACCTAACCTCAACCCTTAACCTAACCCTCTCTCTAACGTTAACCTAGCCCAAACCCTAACCATGACTTAACCCTAACACTTACCCTAAACCAAACCCTCAATCTAACCTCAATTCTATACCTAATCCTAACCTTAAACCTAAAACTAACCCCTAAACCCTAACCCTAACCCTAACCCTAAGCTCAACCCTCCCCCTTAACTTCAACTTCACCCTAACCCTAACCCTAAACTGAACCCTCACCCTAAATCTAACCCTAAACCAGACCCTAACCTTAACCCAAACACCTAACCCTAACGCTAACTCTAACACATCCTTAACCTAAACTTCACCCTAAACCTAGCCTAACCTTAACCCTAAAACTAAACCTAACCCTAAACTATCCCCTCACTCTAGCACTAACTCTAAACCTAACCCTAACCGAAATACCCTAAAACATCAGCTTCACTGAAAACCTAACAAAAACCCTCACACGAACCCCTAACCCTTTCCCTAAACCTAACCCTATCCCTAATAGTAAGCCTAGCCCTGACTTAAAAGAACCCTTATCCTAAGCCTAAACTTAACCCGAACCTTAACTCTATACTAACCCTAACACTAAACCTAACAATAACCCTAAACCTGACCCTCACCCTAAGCCTAAACCCTAGCACTCACTCTAACTGTAAGCCGAACCCTAACCCTAACCTAGCCCTACCCTTTACCGTAAACCTAGCCTTAACCCTAACCTTACCCCTACCCTGACCCTGAGCCTAAGCCTAAGCCTAACCCTAACACTAATCTTAACCCTAACTCTAACCTTAACCCTAAACCTTACCCTAGCCCTCACTATTAACTGAAACTTCACCCTAACCCTAACCCTAACTCTAACTCTAACCCTAACCCTAACACTTACCCTAAACCCTCACCTGAACTGTAAACCTAACCCGAACTCTCACACTAACCCCTAACCGTATCCCCAACCCTAAACCTAATGCTATCCCTAAACTTATCCCTGACCCTAACCCTAAAACAAACAGTAACCCTAATCTAACCCTAACCCTAACATTAACCTAAACTTAACCCTACCCTAACCATAAACCTAAACCTAACACCCTAAACCTAACCTCTACCACTAACTATAAACCTACGACTAATCCTAACTCTTATCCTAACCCTCACCCTTAACCTAAACTTCACACTAACCCTAAACCTACCCCTAACCTTAAACATAAACCCTAATCCTAACCCGAACCCTAAAACTAACCTGAACACTAACCTGAACACAAACCCAAACTGTAGCCCTAACCAAAAAAATAACCCTCACCCTATCCTAAACTTCATCCAAACCCTAACCCTAACCTTAACCCTAAACCTACACCAAACCCAAAACCTAACCCTAAACCTATCTCTAACCTTAATGCTTGTCCATAAGAACCCTGAACCTAACTCATACAATAGCCCTGAACTTAACCCTAAACCTAATCCTAATCCTAATCCTAACCCTAAACCTAATCCTAACCCTAACCCTAACTCTAACCTCGACCCTAAATAGAACACTAACTCTAACCCTAAACCTGAACCTAAACCTAAATCTTACCCTACACCTAACCCTAACCCTAACTCTAACTCCAACCCTAATCATAATACTTACACTAAACTCTGACCTTAACTGTAAAACTAATCCCCAACCCTAACCCTAATGCTATCCCTAACCCTAACCCTAACACTAACCTGCACCCCTAAGCCCTAACAATAACCGTAACCCAAACCCTAACCCCTTACACCAAAGCCTAACCCAAACCTTAACCCAAAATTTCACCCTAACTCTAACACTAACCCTAAACCTAATCGTAAACCTAACCCTAACCCTAAACCAAACCTAACCATGACCCAAACCACAATGCCTAACCAGAATCCTCACCCAAATCCTAACCCTAAACTACACCTCTAACCCCTAACACCTTACCATAACCATAATCCTAACCCTACCCAACCCTCACCCTAAATCTAACCCTCAGCCCAACCACAATGCCTAACACAAACCGGAACCCTAACCCTAACCGTAACACTAAACTTAACCCTGACCTAAAATCTAACCCTAACCCTAAAACTAAACAGAACCCGTAAACTTAACCCTAAACATAACCTTAACACTAACCTGAAAACTAACCTAAACCTTAGCCATAACACTAACCCTAACCCTCACCCTATTTGAAACTTCACGCTATCCCTAACCTAAAGCAAACACTACCTATAAGCTTAACCCTACCCCTAAACCTAACCCTAACCTTAACCTTGGCGCACCTGGAACCCTAAACCTAACCCTTAAAATAACTCTGACCCTAACCCTCAACCTAAACCTAATACTAATCCTAAACCTGACCCTAACCCTAACCTTACCTTTACCCTAACTTTAACGCTACCATAAACTTAAACCTAACCCTAACCCTAACCGTAACACTTGCACAAAACCCTCACCTTGACTGTAAACGTAACTCTAAATCTTACGCTAACCCTAAACTTAATCCTAAATATAACCCTACTCTAAACCTTTAAAAAAAAAATTTTTTTTAAACCTAACTGAAACACTAACCCCTAACCCTAAGTCTAACACTAATCCTTAGCCTAATCCTAAACTTAACCCTAAACCTAACCCTAACCACTTTCCCTAACTCTAACCCTAACCCTAACCCGAACCCTCACTCTTAACCAAAATTTCACCCGAAACATAACCCTAAACCTACCCTAACTTCATTCAAACTCTAATCCTAACCAAAACTAAAACTAACCCAACACCTAACTCGACCCCTAACACTAATCCTAAACCTAACCCTAACCCTGACCTTAACCTGAACCCTAACCCCTAACCCTAACCCTCACACTTAACATAAACTTCATCCTAACCCTAACACTAAACATAACACTAAATCTCCCCCTAACCGTGACCCTAACCCTAATCCTAACCATAAACCTAACCCTAACCCTGACCCTAACTCTTACTCTAACCCTAATCCTAATGCTAAAACTTACCCTAAACTCTCAGGTTAAATGAGAACCTAGCACTGGCCCTCACCGTAACTTCTAAACCTAACCTCAACCCTTAACCTAACCCTCTCTCTAACGTTAACCTAGCCCAAACCCTAACCATGACTTAACCCTAACACTTACCCTAAACCAAACCCTCAATCTAACCTCAATTCTATACCTAATCCTAACCTTAAACCTAAAACTAACCCCTAAACCCTAACCCTAACCCTAACCCTAAGCTCAACCCTCCCCCTTAACTTCAACTTCACCCTAACCCTAACCCTAAACTGAACCCTCACCCTAAATCTAACCCTAAACCAGACCCTAACCTTAACCCAAACACCTAACCCTAACGCTAACTCTAACACATCCTTAACCTAAACTTCACCCTAAACCTAGCCTAACCTTAACCCTAAAACTAAACCTAACCCTAAACTATCCCCTCACTCTAGCACTAACTCTAAACCTAACCCTAACCGAAATACCCTAAAACATCAGCTTCACTGAAAACCTAACAAAAACCCTCACACGAACCCCTAACCCTTTCCCTAAACCTAACCCTATCCCTAATAGTAAGCCTAGCCCTGACTTAAAAGAACCCTTATCCTAAGCCTAAACTTAACCCGAACCTTAACTCTATACTAACCCTAACACTAAACCTAACAATAACCCTAAACCTGACCCTCACCCTAAGCCTAAACCCTAGCACTCACTCTAACTGTAAGCCGAACCCTAACCCTAACCTAGCCCTACCCTTTACCGTAAACCTAGCCTTAACCCTAACCTTACCCCTACCCTGACCCTGAGCCTAAGCCTAAGCCTAACCCTAACACTAATCTTAACCCTAACTCTAACCTTAACCCTAAACCTTACCCTAGCCCTCACTATTAACTGAAACTTCACCCTAACCCTAACCCTAACTCTAACTCTAACCCTAACCCTAACACTTACCCTAAACCCTCACCTGAACTGTAAACCTAACCCGAACTCTCACACTAACCCCTAACCGTATCCCCAACCCTAAACCTAATGCTATCCCTAAACTTATCCCTGACCCTAACCCTAAAACAAACAGTAACCCTAATCTAACCCTAACCCTAACATTAACCTAAACTTAACCCTACCCTAACCATAAACCTAAACCTAACACCCTAAACCTAACCTCTACCACTAACTATAAACCTACGACTAATCCTAACTCTTATCCTAACCCTCACCCTTAACCTAAACTTCACACTAACCCTAAACCTACCCCTAACCTTAAACATAAACCCTAATCCTAACCCGAACCCTAAAACTAACCTGAACACTAACCTGAACACAAACCCAAACTGTAGCCCTAACCAAAAAAATAACCCTCACCCTATCCTAAACTTCATCCAAACCCTAACCCTAACCTTAACCCTAAACCTACACCAAACCCAAAACCTAACCCTAAACCTATCTCTAACCTTAATGCTTGTCCATAAGAACCCTGAACCTAACTCATACAATAGCCCTGAACTTAACCCTAAACCTAATCCTAATCCTAATCCTAACCCTAAACCTAATCCTAACCCTAACCCTAACTCTAACCTCGACCCTAAATAGAACACTAACTCTAACCCTAAACCTGAACCTAAACCTAAATCTTACCCTACACCTAACCCTAACCCTAACTCTAACTCCAACCCTAATCATAATACTTACACTAAACTCTGACCTTTACTGTAAAACTAATCCCCAACCCTAACCCTAATGCTATCCCTAACCCTAACCCTAACACTAACCTGCACCCCTAAGCCCTAACAATAACCGTAACCCAAACCCTAACCCCTTACACCAAAGCCTAACCCAAACCTTAACCCAAAATTTCACCCTAACTCTAACACTAACCCTAAACCTAATCGTAAACCTAACCCTAACCCTAAACCAAACCTAACCATGACCCAAACCACAATGCCTAACCAGAATCCTCACCCAAATCCTAACCCTAAACTACACCTCTAACCCCTAACACCTTACCATAACCATAATCCTAACCCTACCCAACCCTCACCCTAAATCTAACCCTCAGCCCAACCACAATGCCTAACACAAACCGGAACCCTAACCCTAACCGTAACACTAAACTTAACCCTGACCTAAAATCTAACCCTAACCCTAAAACTAAACAGAACCCGTAAACTTAACCCTAAACATAACCTTAACACTAACCTGAAAACTAACCTAAACCTTAGCCATAACACTAACCCTAACCCTCACCCTATTTGAAACTTCACGCTATCCCTAACCTAAAGCAAACACTACCTATAAGCTTAACCCTACCCCTAAACCTAACCCTAACCTTAACCTTGGCGCACCTGGAACCCTAAACCTAACCCTTAAAATAACTCTGACCCTAACCCTCAACCTAAACCTAATACTAATCCTAAACCTGACCCTAACCCTAACCTTACCTTTACCCTAACTTTAACGCTACCATAAACTTAAACCTAACCCTAACCCTAACCGTAACACTTGCACAAAACCCTCACCTTGACTGTAAACGTAACTCTAAATCTTACGCTAACCCTAAACTTAATCCTAAATATAACCCTACTCTAAACCTTTAAAAAAAAAATTTTTTTTAAACCTAACTGAAACACTAACCCCTAACCCTAAGTCTAACACTAATCCTTAGCCTAATCCTAAACTTAACCCTAAACCTAACCCTAACCACTTTCCCTAACTCTAACCCTAACCCTAACCCGAACCCTCACTCTTAACCAAAATTTCACCCGAAACATAACCCTAAACCTACCCTAACTTCATTCAAACTCTAATCCTAACCAAAACTAAAACTAACCCAACACCTAACTCGACCCCTAACACTAATCCTAAACCTAACCCTAACCCTGACCTTAACCTGAACCCTAACCCCTAACCCTAACCCTCACACTTAACATAAACTTCATCCTAACCCTAACACTAAACATAACACTAAATCTCCCCCTAACCGTGACCCTAACCCTAATCCTAACCATAAACCTAACCCTAACCCTGACCCTAACTCTTACTCTAACCCTAATCCTAATGCTAAAACTTACCCTAAACTCTCAGGTTAAATGAGAACCTAGCACTGGCCCTCACCGTAACTTCTAAACCTAACCTCAACCCTTAGCCTAACCCTCTCTCTAACGTTAACCTAGCCCAAACCCTAACCATGACTTAACCCTAACACTTACCCTAAACCAAACCCTCAATCTAACCTCAATTCTATACCTAATCCTAACCTTAAACCTAAAACTAACCCCTAAACCCTAACCCTAACCCTAACCCTAAGCTCAACCCTCCCCCTTAACTTCAACTTCACCCTAACCCTAACCCTAAACTGAACCCTCACCCTAAATCTAACCCTAAACCAGACCCTAACCTTAACCCAAACACCTAACCCTAACGCTAACTCTAACACATCCTTAACCTAAACTTCACCCTAAACCTAGCCTAACCTTAACCCTAAAACTAAACCTAACCCTAAACTATCCCCTCACTCTAGCACTAACTCTAAACCTAACCCTAACCGAAATACCCTAAAACATCAGCTTCACTGAAAACCTAACACTAACCCTCACACGAACCCCTAACCCTTTCCCTAAACCTAACCCTATCCCTAATACTAAGCCTAGCCCTGACTTAAAAGAACCCTTATCCTAAGCCTAAACTTAACCCGAACCTTAACTCTATACTAACCCTAACACTAAACCTAACAATAACCCTAAACCTGACCCTCACCCTAAGCCTAAACCCTAGCACTCACTCTAACTGTAAGCCGAACCCTAACCCTAACCTAGCCCTACCCTTTACCGTAAACCTAGCCTTAACCCTAACCTTACCCCTACCCTGACCCTAAGCCTAAGCCTAAGCCTAACCCTAACACTAATCTTAACCCTAACTCTAACCTTAACCCTAAACCTTACCCTAGCCCTCACTATTAACTGAAACTTCACCCTAACCCTAACCCTAACTCTAACTCTAACCCTAACCCTAACACTTACCCTAAACCCTCACCTGAACTGTAAACCTAACCCGAACTCTCACACTAACCCCTAACCGTATCCCCAACCCTAAACCTAATGCTATCCCTAAACTTATCCCTGACCCTAACCCTAAAACAAACAGTAACCCTAATCTAACCCTAACCCTAACATTAACCTAAACTTAACCCTACCCTAACCATAAACCTAAACCTAACACCCTAAACCTAACCTCTACCACTAACTATAAACCTACGACTAATCCTAACTCTTATCCTAACCCTCACCCTTAACCTAAACTTCACACTAACCCTAAACCTACCCCTAACCTTAAACATAAACCCTAATCCTAACCCGAACCCTAAAACTAACCTGAACACTAACCTGAACACAAACCCAAACTGTAGCCCTAACCCAAAAAATAACCCTCACCCTATCCTAAACTTCATCCAAACCCTAACCCTAACCTTAACCCTAAACCTACACCAAACCCAAAACCTAACCCTAAACCTATCTCTAACCTTAATGCTAGTCCACAAGAACCCGGAACCTAACTCATACAATAGCCCTGAACTTAACCCTAAACCTAATCCTAATCCTAATCCTAACCCTAAACCTAATCCTAACCCTAACCCTAACTCTAACCTCGACCCTAAATAGAACACTAACTCTAACCCTAAACCTGAACCTAAACCTAAATCTTACCCTACACCTAACCCTAACCCTAACTCTAACTCCAACCCTAATCATAATACTTACACTAAACTCTGACCTTAACTGTAAAACTAATCCCCAACCCTAACCCTAATGCTATCCCTAACCCTAACCCTAACACTAACCTGCACCCCTAAGCCCTAACAATAACCGTAACCCAAACCCTAACCCCTTACACCAAAGCCTAACCCAAACCTTAACCCAAAATTTCACCCTAACTCTAACACTAACCCTAAACCTAATCGTAAACCTAACCCTAACCCTAAACCAAACCTAACCATGACCCAAACCACAATGCCTAACCAGAATCCTCACCCAAATCCTAACCCTAAACTACACCTCTAACCCCTAACACCTTACCATAACCATAATCCTAACCCTACCCAACCCTCACCCTAAATCTAACCCTCAGCCCAACCACAATGCCTAACACAAACCGGAACCCTAACCCTAACCGTAACACTAAACTTAACCCTGACCTAAAATCTAACCCTAACCCTAAAACTAAACAGAACCCGTAAACTTAACCCTAAACATAACCTTAACACTAACCTGAAAACTAACCTAAACCTTAGCCATAACACTAACCCTAACCCTCACCCTATTTGAAACTTCACGCTATCCCTAACCTAAAGCAAACACTACCTATAAGCTTAACCCTACCCCTAAACCTAACCCTAACCTTAACCTTAGCGCACCTGGAACCCTAAACCTAACCCTTAAAATAACTCTGACCCTAACCCTCAACCTAAACCTAATACTAATCCTAACCCTGACCCTAACCCTAACCTTACCTTTACCCTAACTTTAACGCTACCATAAACTTAAACCTAACCCTAACCCTAACCGTAACACTTGCACAAAACCCTCACCTTGACTGTAAACGTAACTCTAAATCTTACCCTAACCCTAAACTTAATCCTAAATATAACCCTACTCTAAACCTTTAAAAAAAAAAATTTTTTTTAAACCTAACTGAAACACTAACCCCTAACCCTAAGTCTAACACTAATCCTTAGCCTAATCCTAAACTTAACCCTAAACCTAACCCTAACCACTTTCCCTAACTCTAACCCTAACCCGAACCCGAACCCTCACTCTTAACCAAAATTTCACCCGAAACATAACCCTAAACCTACCCTAACTTCATTCAAACTCTAATCCTAACCAAAACTAAAACTAACCCAACACCTAACTCGACCCCTAACACTAATCCTAAACCTAACCCTAACCCTGACCTTAACCTGAACCCTAACCCCTAACCCTAACCCTCACACTTAACATAAACTTCATCCTAACCCTAACACTAAACATAACACTAAATCTCCCCCTAACCGTGACCCTAACCCTAATCCTAACCATAAACCTAACCCTAACCCTGACCCTAACTCTTACTCTAACCCTAATCCTAATGCTAAAACTTACCCTAAACTCTCAGGTTAAATGAGAACCTAGCACTGGCCCTCACCGTAACTTCTAAACCTAACCTCAACCCTTAACCTAACCCTCTCTCTAACGTTAACCTAGCCCAAACCCTAACCATGACTTAACCCTAACACTTACCCTAAACCAAACCCTCAATCTAACCTCAATTCTATACCTAATCCTAACCTTAAACCTAAAACTAACCCCTAAACCCTAACCCTAACCCTAACCCTAAGCTCAACCCTCCCCCTTAACTTCAACTTCACCCTAACCCTAACCCTAAACTGAACCCTCACCCTAAACCTAACCCTAAACCAGACCCTAACCTTAACCCAAACACCTAACCCTAACGCTAACTCTAACACATCCTTAACCTAAACTTCACCCTAAACCTAGCCTAACCTTAACCCTAAAACTAAACCTAACCCTAAACTATCCCCTCACTCTAGCACTAACTCTAAACCTAACCCTAACCGAAATACCCTAAAACATCAGCTTCACTGAAAACCTAACAAAAACCCTCACACGAACCCCTAACCCTTTCCCTAAACCTAACCCTATCCCTAATAGTAAGCCTAGCCCTGACTTAAAAGAACCCTTATCCTAAGCCTAAACTTAACCCGAACCTTAACTCTATACTAACCCTAACACTAAACCTAACAATAACCCTAAACCTGACCCTCACCCTAAGCCTAAACCCTAGCACTCACTCTAACTGTAAGCCGAACCCTAACCCTAACCTAGCCCTACCCTTTACCGTAAACCTAGCCTTAACCCTAACCTTACCCCTACCCTGACCCTGAGCCTAAGCCTAACCCTAACACTAATCTTAACCCTAACTCTAACCTTAACCCTAAACCTTACCCTAGCCCTCATTATTAACTGAAACTTCACCCTAACCCTAACCCTAACTCTAACTCTAACCCTAACCCTAACACTTACCCTAAACCCTCACCTGAACTGTAAACCTAACCCGAACTCTCACACTAACCCCTAACCGTATCCCCAACCCTAAACCTAATGCTATCCCTAAACTTATCCCTGACCCTAACCCTAAAACAAACAGTAACCCTAATCTAACCCTAACCCTAACATTAACCTAAACTTAACCCTACCCTAACCATAAACCTAAACCTAACACCCTAAACCTAACCTCTACCACTAACTATAAACCTACGACTAATCCTAACTCTTATCCTAACCCTCACCCTTAACCTAAACTTCACACTAACCCTAAACCTACCCCTAACCTTAAACATAAACCCTAATCCTAACCCGAACCCTAAAACTAACCTGAACACTAACCTGAACACAAACCCAAACTGTAGCCCTAACCCAAAAAATAACCCTCACCCTATCCTAAACTTCATCCAAACCCTAACCCTAACCTTAACCCTAAACCTACACCAAACCCAAAACCTAACCCTAAACCTATCTCTAACCTTAATGCTAGTCCACAAGAACCCGGAACCTAACTCATACAATAGCCCTGAACTTAACCCTAAACCTAATCCTAATCCTAATCCTAACCCTAAACCTAATCCTAACCCTAACCCTAACTCTAACCTCGACCCTAAATAGAACACTAACTCTAACCCTAAACCTGAACCTAAACCTAAATCTTACCCTACACCTAACCCTAACCCTAACTCTAACTCCAACCCTAATCATAATACTTACACTAAACTCTGACCTTAACTGTAAAACTAATCCCCAACCCTAACCCTAATGCTATCCCTAACCCTAACCCTAACACTAACCTGCACCCCTAAGCCCTAACAATAACCGTAACCCAAACCCTAACCCCTTACACCAAAGCCTAACCCAAACCTTAACCCAAAATTTCACCCTAACTCTAACACTAACCCTAAACCTAATCGTAAACCTAACCCTAACCCTAAACCAAACCTAACCATGACCCAAACCACAATGCCTAACCAGAATCCTCACCCAAATCCTAACCCTAAACTACACCTCTAACCCCTAACACCTTACCATAACCATAATCCTAACCCTACCCAACCCTCACCCTAAATCTAACCCTCAGCCCAACCACAATGCCTAACACAAACCGGAACCCTAACCCTAACCGTAACACTAAACTTAACCCTGACCTAAAATCTAACCCTAACCCTAAAACTAAACAGAACCCGTAAACTTAACCCTAAACATAACCTTAACACTAACCTGAAAACTAACCTAAACCTTAGCCATAACACTAACCCTAACCCTCACCCTATTTGAAACTTCACGCTATCCCTAACCTAAAGCAAACACTACCTATAAGCTTAACCCTACCCCTAAACCTAACCCTAACCTTAACCTTGGAGCACCTGGAACCCTAAACCTAACCCTTAAAATAACTCTGACCCTAACCCTCAACCTAAACCTAATACTAATCCTAACCCTGACCCTAACCCGAACCACCTTTACCCTAACTTTAACGCTACCATAAACTTAAACCTAACCCTAACCCTAACCGTAACACTTGCACAAAACCCTCACCTTGACTGTAAACGTAACTCTAAATCTTACCCTAACCCTAAACTTAATCCTAAATATAACCCTACTCTAAACCTTTAAAAAAAAAAAATTTTTTTTTAAACCTAACTGAAACACTAACCCCTAACCCTAAGTCTAACACTAATCCTTAGCCTAATCCTAAACTTAACCCTAAACCTAACCCTAACCACTTTCCCTAACTCTAACCCTAACCCTAACCCGAACCCTCACTCTTAACCAAAATTTCACCCGAAACATAACCCTAAACCTACCCTAACTTCATTCAAACTCTAATCCTAACCAAAACTAAAACTAACCCAACACCTAACTCGACCCCTAACACTAATCCTAAACCTAACCCTAACCCTGACCTTAACCTGAACCCTAACCCCTAACCCTAACCCTCACACTTAACATAAACTTCATCCTAACCCTAACACTAAACATAACACTAAATCTCCCCCTAACCGTGACCCTAACCCTAATCCTAACCATAAACCTAACCCTAACCCTGACCCTAACTCTTACTCTAACCCTAATCCTAATGCTAAAACTTACCCTAAACTCTCAGGTTAAATGAGAACCTAGCACTGGCCCTCACCGTAACTTCTAAACCTAACCTCAACCCTTAACCTAACCCTCTCTCTAACGTTAACCTAGCCCAAACCCTAACCATGACTTAACCCTAACACTTACCCTAAACCAAACCCTCAATCTAACCTCAATTCTATACCTAATCCTAACCTTAAACCTAAAACTAACCCCTAAACCCTAACCCTAACCCTAACCCTAAGCTCAACCCTCCCCCTTAACTTCAACTTCACCCTAACCCTAACCCTAAACTGAACCCTCACCCTAAATCTAACCCTAAACCAGACCCTAACCTTAACCCAAACACCTAACCCTAACGCTAACTCTAACACATCCTTAACCTAAACTTCACCCTAAACCTAGCCTAACCTTAACCCTAAAACTAAACCTAACCCTAAACTATCCCCTCACTCTAGCACTAACTCTAAACCTAACCCTAACCGAAATACCCTAAAACATCAGCTTCACTGAAAACCTAACACTAACCCTCACACGAACCCCTAACCCTTTCCCTAAACCTAACCCTATCCCTAATACTAAGCCTAGCCCTGACTTAAAAGAACCCTTATCCTAAGCCTAAACTTAGCCCGAACCTTAACTCTATACTAACCCTAACACTAAACCTAACAATAACCCTAAACCTGACCCTCACCCTAAGCCTAAACCCTAGCACTCACTCTAACTGTAAGCCGAACCCTAACCCTAACCTAGCCCTACCCTTTACCGTAAACCTAGCCTTAACCCTAACCTTACCCCTACCCTGACCCTGAGCCTAAGCCTAAGCCTAACCCTAACACTAATCTTAACCCTAACTCTAACCTTAACCCTAAACCTTACCCTAGCCCTCACTATTAACTGAAACTTCACCCTAACCCTAACCCTAACTCTAACTCTAACCCTAACCCTAACACTTACCCTAAACCCTCACCTGAACTGTAAACCTAACCCGAACTCTCACACTAACCCCTAACCGTATCCCCAACCCTAAACCTAATGCTATCCCTAAACTTATCCCTGACCCTAACCCTAAAACAAACAGTAACCCTAATCTAACCCTAACCCTAACATTAACCTAAACTTAACCCTACCCTAACCATAAACCTAAACCTAACACCCTAAACCTAACCTCTACCACTAACTATAAACCTACGACTAATCCTAACTCTTATCCTAACCCTCACCCTTAACCTAAACTTCACACTAACCCTAAACCTACCCCTAACCTTAAACATAAACCCTAATCCTAACCCGAACCCTAAAACTAACCTGAACACTAACCTGAACACAAACCCAAACTGTAGCCCTAACCCAAAAAATAACCCTCACCCTAGCCTAAACTTCATCCAAACCCTAACCCTAACCTTAACCCTAAACCTACACCAAACCCAAAACCTAACCCTAAACCTATCTCTAACCTTAATGCTAGTCCACAAGAACCCTGAACCTAACTCATACAATAGCCCTGAACTTAACCCTAAATCTAATCCTAATCCTAATCCTAACCCTAGACCTAATCCTAACCCTAACCCTAACTCTAACCTCGACCCTAAATAGAACACTAACTCTAACCCTAACCCTCAACCTAAACCTAATACTAATCCTAACCCTGACCCTAACCCGAACCTTACCTTTACCCTAACTTTAACGCTACCATAAACTTAAACCTAACCCTAACCCTAACCGTAACACTTGCACAAAACCCTCACCTTGACTGTAAACGTAACTCTAAATCTTACCCTAACCCTAAACTTAATCCTAAATATAACCCTACTCTAAACCTTTAAAAAAAAAAAATTTTTTTTTAAACCTAACTGAAACACTAACCCCTAACCCTAAGTCTAACACTAATCCTTAGCCTAAACCTAAACTTAACCCTAAACCTAACCCTAACCACTTTCCCTAACTCTAACCCTAACCCTAACCCGAACCCTCACTCTTAACCAAAATTTCACCCGAAACATAACCCTAAACCTACCCTAACTTCATTCAAACTCTAATCCTAACCAAAACTAAAACTAACCCAACACCTAACTCGACCCCTAACACTAATCCTAAACCTAACCCTAACCCTGACCTTAACCTGAACCCTAACCCCTAACCCTAACCCTCACACTTAACATAAACTTCATCCTAACCCTAACACTAAACATAACACTAAATCTCCCCCTAACCGTGACCCTAACCCTAATCCTAACCATAAACCTAACCCTAACCCTGACCCTAACTCTTACTCTAACCCTAATCCTAATGCTAAAACTTACCCTAAACTCTCAGGTTAAATGAGAACCTAGCACTGGCCCTCACCGTAACTTCTAAACCTAACCTCAACCCTTAACCTAACCCTCTCTCTAACGTTAACCTAGCCCAAACCCTAACCATGACTTAACCCTAACACTTACCCTAAACCAAACCCTCAATCTAACCTCAATTCTATACCTAATCCTAACCTTAAACCTAAAACTAACCCCTAAACCCTAACCCTAACCCTAACCCTAAGCTCAACCCTCCCCCTTAACTTCAACTTCACCCTAAACCTAACCCTAAACTGAACCCTCACCCTAAATCTAACCCTAAACCAGACCCTAACCTTAACCCAAACACCTAACCCTAACGCTAACTCTAACACATCCTTAACCTAAACTTCACCCTAAACCTAGCCTAACCTTAACCCTAAAACTAAACCTAACCCTAAACTATCCCCTCACTCTAGCACTAACTCTAAACCTAACCCTAACCGAAATACCCTAAAACATCAGCTTCACTGAAAACCTAACACTAACCCTCACACGAACCCCTAACCCTTTCCCTAAACCTAACCCTATCCCTAATACTAAGCCTAGCCCTGACTTAAAAGAACCCTTATCCTAAGCCTAAACTTAGCCCGAACCTTAACTCTATACTAACCCTAACACTAAACCTAACAATAACCCTAAACCTGACCCTCACCCTAAGCCTAAACCCTAGCACTCACTCTAACTGTAAGCCGAACCCTAACCCTAACCTAGCCCTACCCTTTACCGTAAACCTAGCCTTAACCCTAACCTTACCCCTACCCTGACCCTAAGCCTAAGCCTAACCCTAACACTAATCTTAACCCTAACTCTAACCTTAACCCTAAACCTTACCCTAGCCCTCACTATTAACTGAAACTTCACCCTAACCCTAACCCTAACTCTAACTCTAACCCTAACCCTAACACTTACCCTAAACCCTCACCTGAACTGTAAACCTAACCCGAACTCTCACACTAACCCCTAACCGTATCCCCAACCCTAAACCTAATGCTATCCCTAAACTTATCCCTGACCCTAACCCTAAAACAAACAGTAACCCTAATCTAACCCTAACCCTAACATTAACCTAAACTTAACCCTACCCTAACCATAAACCTAAACCTAACACCCTAAACCTAACCTCTACCACTAACTATAAACCTACGACTAATCCTAACTCTTATCCTAACCCTCACCCTTAACCTAAACTTCACACTAACCCTAAACCTACCCCTAACCTTAAACATAAACCCTAATCCTAACCCGAACCCTAAAACTAACCTGAACACTAACCTGAACACAAACCCAAACTGTAGCCCTAACCCAAAAAATAACCCTCACCCTAGCCTAAACTTCATCCAAACCCTAACCCTAACCTTAACCCTAAACCTACACCAAACCCAAAACCTAACCCTAAACCTATCTCTAACCTTAATGCTAGTCCACAAGAACCCTGAACCTAACTCATACAATAGCCCTGAACTTAACCCTAAATCTAATCCTAATCCTAATCCTAACCCTAGACCTAATCCTAACCCTAACCCTAACTCTAACCTCGACCCTAAATAGAACACTAACTCTAACCCTAAACCTGAACCTAAACCTAAATCTTACCCTACACCTAACCCTAACCCTAACTCTAACTCCAACCCTAATCATAATACTTACACTAAACTCTGACCTTTACTGTAAAACTAATCCCCAACCCTAACCCTAATGCTATCCCTAACCCTAACCCTAACACTAACCTGCACCCCTAAGCCCTAACAATAACCGTAACCCAAACCCTAACCCCTTACACCAAAGCCTAACCCAAACCTTAACCCAAAATTTCACCCTAACTCTAACACTAACCCTAAACCTAATCATAAACCTTACCCTAACCCTAAACCAAACCTAACCATGACCCAAACCACAATGCCTAACCAGAATCCTCACCCAAATCCTAACCCTAAACTACACCTCTAACCCCTAACACCTTACCATAACCATAATCCTAACCCTACCCAACCCTCACCCTAAATCTAACCCTCAGCCCAACCACAATGCCTAACACAAACCGGAACCCTAACCCTAACCGTAACACTAAACTTAACCCTGACCTAAAATCTAACCCTAACCCTAAAACTAAACAGAACCCGTAAACTTAACCCTAAACATAACCTTAACACTAACCTGAAAACTAACCTAAACCTTAGCCATAACACTAACCCTAACCCTCACCCTATTTGAAACTTCACGCTATCCCTAACCTAAAGCAAACACTACCTATAAGCTTAACCCTACCCCTAAACCTAACCCTAACCTTAACCTTAGCGCACCTGGAACCCTAAACCTAACCCTTAAAATAACTCTGACCCTAACCCTCAACCTAAACCTAATACTAATCCTAACCCTGACCCTAACCCGAACCTTACCTTTACCCTAACTTTAACGCTACCATAAACTTAAACCTAACCCTAACCCTAACCGTAACACTTGCACAAAACCCTCACCTTGACTGTAAACGTAACTCTAAATCTTACCCTAACCCTAAACTTAATTCTAAATATAACCCTACTCTAAACCTTTAAAAAAAAAAAATTGTTTTTAAACCTAACTGAAACACTAACCCCTAACCCTAAGTCTAACACTAATCCTTAGCCTAATCCTAAACTTAACCCTAAACCTAACCCTAACCACTTTCCCTAACTCTAACCCTAACCCTAACCCGAACCCTCACTCTTAACCAAAATTTCACCCGAAACATAACCCTAAACCTACCCTAACTTCATTCAAACTCTAATCCTAACCAAAACTAAAACTAACCCAACACCTAACTCGACCTCTAACACTAATCCTAAACCTAACCCTAACCCTGACCTTAACCTGAACCCTAACCCCTAACCGTAACCCTCACACTTAACATAAACTTCATCCTAACCCTAACACTAAACATAACACTAAATCTCCCCCTAACCGTGACCCTAACCCTAATCCTAACCATAAACCTAACCCTAACCCTGACCCTAACTCTTACTCTAACCCTAATCCTAATGCTAAAACTTACCCTAAACTCTCAGGTTAAATGAGAACCTAGCACTGGCCCTCACCGTAACTTCTAAACCTAACCTCAACCCTTAACCTAACCCTCTCTCTAACGTTAACCTAGCCCAAACCCTAACCATGACTTAACCCTAACACTTACCCTAAACCAAACCCTCAATCTAACCTCAATTCTATACCTAATCCTAACCTTAAACCTAAAACTAACCCCTAAACCCTAACCCTAACCCTAAGCTCAACCCTCCCCCTTAACTTCAACTTCACCCTAACCCTAACCCTAAACTGAACCCTCACCCTAAATCTAACCCTAAACCAGACCCTAACCTTAACCCAAACACCTAACCCTAACGCTAACTCTAACACATCCTTAACCTAAACTTCACCCTAAACCTAGCCTAACCTTAACCCTAAAACTAAACCTAACCCTAAACTATCCCCTCACTCTAGCACTAACTCTAAACCTAACCCTAACCGAAATACCCTAAAACATCAGCTTCACTGAAAACCTAACACTAACCCTCACACGAACCCCTAACCCTTTCCCTAAACCTAACCCTATCCCTAATACTAAGCCTAGCCCTGACTTAAAAGAACCCTTATCCTAAGCCTAAACTTAACCCGAACCATAACTCTATACTAACCCTAACACTAAACCTAACAATAACCCTAAACCTGACCCTCACCCTAAGCCTAAACCCTAGCACTCACTCTAACTGTAAGCCGAACCCTAACCCTAACCTAGCCCTACCCTTTACCGTAAACCTAGCCTTAACCCTAACCTTACCCCTACCCTGACCCTAAGCCTAAGCCTAACCCTAACACTAATCTTAACCCTAACTCTAACCTTAACCCTAAACCTTACCCTAGCCCTCACTATTAACTGAAACTTCACCCTAACCCTAACCCTAACTCTAACTCTAACCCTAACCCTAACACTTACCCTAAACCCTCACCTGAACTGTAAACCTAACCCGAACTCTCACACTAACCCCTAACCGTATCCCCAACCCTAAACCTAATGCTATCCCTAAACTTATCCCTGACCCTAACCCTAAAACAAACAGTAACCCTAATCTAACCCTAACCCTAACATTAACCTAAACTTAACCCTACCCTAACCATAAACCTAAACCTAACACCCTAAACCTAACCTCTACCACTAACTATAAACCTACGACTAATCCTAACTCTTATCCTAACCCTCACCCTTAACCTAAACTTCACACTAACCCTATACCTACCCCTAACCTTAAACATAAACCCTAATCCTAACCCGAACCCTAAAACTAACCTGAACACTAACCTGAACACAAACCCAAACTGTAGCCCTAACCCAAAAAATAACCCTCACCCTATCCTAAACTTCATCCAAACCCTAACCCTAACCTTAACCCTAAACCTACACCAAACCCAAAACCTAACCCTAAACCTATCTCTAACCTTAATGCTAGTCCACAAGAACCCTGAACCTAACTCATACAATAGCCCTGAACTTAACCCTAAATCTAATCCTAATCCTAATCCTAACCCTAGACCTAATCCTAACCCTAACCCTAACTCTATCCTCGACCCTAAATAGAACACTAACTCTAACCCTAAACCTGAACCTAAACCTAAATCTTACCCTACACCTAACCCTAACCCTAACTCTAACTCCAACCCTAATCATAATACTTACACTAAACTCTGACCTTAACTGTAAAACTAATCCCCAACCCTAACCCTAATGCTATCCCTAACCCTAACCCTAACACTAACCTGCACCCCTAAGCCCTAACAATAACCGTAACCCAAACCCTAACCCCTTACACCAAAGCCTAACCCAAACCTTAACCCAAAATTTCACCCTAACTCTAACACTAACCCTAAACCTAATCATAAACCTAACCCTAACCCTAAACCCAACCTAACCATGACCCAAACCACAATGCCTAACCAGAATCCTCACCCAAATCCTAACCCTAAACTACACCTCTAACCCCTAACACCTTACCATAACCATAATCCTAACCCTACCCAACCCTCACCCTAAATCTAACCCTCAGCCCAACCACAATGCCTAACACAAACCGGAACCCTAACCCTAACCGTAACACTAAACTTAACCCTGACCTAAAATCTAACCCTAACCCTAAAACTGAACAGAACCCGTAAACTTAACCCTAAACATAACCTTAACACTAACCTGAAAACTAACCTAAACCTTAGCCATAACACTAACCCTAACCCTCACCCTATTTGAAACTTCACGCTATCCCTAACCTAAAGCAAACACTACCTATAAGCTTAACCCTACCCCTAAACCTAACCCTAACCTTAACCTTGGCGCACCTGGAACCCTAAACCTAACCCTTAAAATAACTCTGACCCTAACCCTCAACCTAAACCTAATACTAATCCTAACCCTGACCCTAACCCGAACCTTACCTTTACCCTAACTTTAACGCTACCATAAACTTAAACCTAACCCTAACCCTAACCTTAACACTTGCACAAAACCCTCACCTTGACTGTAAACGTAACTCTAAATCTTACCCTAACCCTAAACTTAATTCTAAATATAACCCTACTCTAAACCTTCAAAAAAAAAAATTTTTTTTAAACCTAACTGAAACACTAACCCCTAACCCTAAGTCTAACACTAATCCTTAGCCTAATCCTAAACTTAACCCTAAACCTAACCCTAACCACTTTCCCTAACTCTAACCCTAACCCTAACCCGAACCCTCACTCTTAACCAAAATTTCACCCGAAACATAACCCTAAACCTACCCTAACTTCATTCAAACTCTAATCCTAACCAAAACTAAAACTAACCCAACACCTAACTCGACCCCTAACACTAATCCTAAACCTAACCCTAACCCTGACCTTAACCTGAACCCTAACCCCTAACCCTAACCCTCACACTTAACATAAACTTCATCCTAACCCTAACACTAAACATAACACTAAATCTCCCCCTAACCGTGACCCTAACCCTAATCCTAACCATAAACCTAACCCTAACCCTGACCCTAACTCTTACTCTAACCCTAATCCTAATGCTAAAACTTACCCTAAACTCTCAGGTTAAATGAGAACCTAGCACTGGCCCTCACCGTAACTTCTAAACCTAACCTCAACCCTTAACCTAACCCTCTCTCTAACGTTAACCTAGCCCAAACCCTAACCATGACTTAACCCTAACACTTACCCTAAACCAAACCCTCAATCTAACCTCAATTCTATACCTAATCCTAACCTTAAACCTAAAACTAACCCCTAAACCCTAACCCTAACCCTAACCCTAAGCTCAACCCTCCCCCTTAACTTCAACTTCACCCTAACCCTAACCCTAAACTGAACCCTCACCCTAAATCTAACCCTAAACCAGACCCTAACCTTAACCCAAACACCTAACCCTAACGCTAACTCTAACACATCCTTAACCTAAACTTCACCCTAAACCTAGCCTAACCTTAACCCTAAAACTAAACCTAACCCTAAACTATCCCCTCACTCTAGCACTAACTCTAAACCTAACCCTAACCGAAATACCCTAAAACATCAGCTTCACTGAAAACCTAACACTAACCCTCACACGAACCCCTAACCCTTTCCCTAAACCTAACCCTATCCCTAATACTAAGCCTAGCCCTGACTTAAAAGAACCCTTATCCTAAGCCTAAACTTAGCCCGAACCTTAACTCTATACTAACCCTAACACTAAACCTAACAATAACCCTAAACCTGACCCTCACCCTAAGCCTAAACCCTAGCACTCACTCTAACTGTAAGCCGAACCCTAACCCTAACCTAGCCCTACCCTTTACCGTAAACCTAGCCTTAACCCTAACCTTACCCCTACCCTGACCCTAAGCCTAAGCCTAACCCTAACACTAATCTTAACCCTAACTCTAACCTTAACCCTAAACCTTACCCTAGCCCTCACTATTAACTGAAACTTCACCCTAACCCTAACCCTAACTCTAACTCTAACCCTAACCCTAACACTTACCCTAAACCCTCACCTGAACTGTAAACCTAACCCGAACTCTCACACTAACCCCTAACCGTATCCCCAACCCTAAACCTAATGCTATCCCTAAACTTATCCCTGACCCTAACCCTAAAACAAACAGTAACCCTAATCTAACCCTAACCCTAACATTAACCTAAACTTAACCCTACCCTAACCATAAACCTAAACCTAACACCCTAAACCTAACCTCTACCACTAACTATAAACCTACGACTAATCCTAACTCTTATCCTAACCCTCACCCTTAACCTAAACTTCACACTAACCCTAAACCTACCCCTAACCTTAAACATAAACCCTAATCCTAACCCGAACCCTAAAACTAACCTGAACACTAACCTGAACACAAACCCAAACTGTAGCCCTAACCCAAAAAATAACCCTCACCCTATCCTAAACTTCATCCAAACCCTAACCCTAACCTTAACCCTAAACCTACACCAAACCCAAAACCTAACCCTAAACCTATCTCTAACCTTAATGCTAGTCCACAAGAACCCTGAACCTAACTCATACAATAGCCCTGAACTTAACCCTAAATCTAATCCTAATCCTAATCCTAACCCTAGACCTAATCCTAACCCTAACCCTAACTCTATCCTCGACCCTAAATAGAACACTAACTCTAACCCTAAACCTGAACCTAAACCTAAATCTTACCCTACACCTAACCCTAACCCTAACTCTAACTCCAACCCTAATCATAATACTTACACTAAACTCTGACCTTAACTGTAAAACTAATCCCCAACCCTAACCCTAATGCTATCCCTAACCCTAACCCTAACACTAACCTGCACCCCTAAGCCCTAACAATAACCGTAACCCAAACCCTAACCCCTTACACCAAAGCCTAACCCAAACCTTAACCCAAAATTTCACCCTAACTCTAACACTAACCCTAAACCTAATCATAAACCTAACCCTAACCCTAAACCAAACCTAACCATGACCCAAACCACAATGCCTAACCAGAATCCTCACCCAAATCCTAACCCTAAACTACACCTCTAACCCCTAACACCTTACCATAACCATAATCCTAACCCTACCCAACCCTCACCCTAAATCTAACCCTCAGCCCAACCACAATGCCTAACACAAACCGGAACCCTAACCCTAACCGTAACACTAAACTTAACCCTGACCTAAAATCTAACCCTAACCCTAAAACTGAACAGAACCCGTAAACTTAACCCTAAACATAACCTTAACACTAACCTGAAAACTAACCTAAACCTTAGCCATAACACTAACCCTAACCCTCACCCTATTTGAAACTTCACGCTATCCCTAACCTAAAGCAAACACTACCTATAAGCTTAACCCTACCCCTAAACCTAACCCTAACCTTAACCTTGGCGCACCTGGAACCCTAAACCTAACCCTTAAAATAACTCTGACCCTAACCCTCAACCTAAACCTAATACTAATCCTAACCCTGACCCTAACCCGAACCTTACCTTTACCCTAACTTTAACGCTACCATAAACTTAAACCTAACCCTAACCCTAACCGTAACACTTGCACAAAACCCTCACCTTGACTGTAAACGTAACTCTAAATCTTACCCTAACCCTAAACTTAATTCTAAATATAACCCTACTCTAAACCTTTAAAAAAAAAAAATTGTTTTTAAACCTAACTGAAACACTAACCCCTAACCCTAAGTCTAACACTAATCCTTAGCCTAATCCTAAACTTAACCCTAAACCTAACCCTAACCACTTTCCCTAACTCTAACCCTAACCCTAACCCGAACCCTCACTCTTAACCAAAATTTCACCCGAAACATAACCCTAAACCTACCCTAACTTCATTCAAACTCTAATCCTAACCAAAACTAAAACTAACCCAACACCTAACTCGACCTCTAACACTAATCCTAAACCTAACCCTAACCCTGACCTTAACCTGAACCCTAACCCCTAACCCTAACCCTCACACTTAACATAAACTTCATCCTAACCCTAACACTAAACATAACACTAAATCTCCCCCTAACCGTGACCCTAACCCTAATCCTAACCATAAACCTAACCCTAACCCTGACCCTAACTCTTACTCTAACCCTAATCCTAATGCTAAAACTTACCCTAAACTCTCAGGTTAAATGAGAACCTAGCACTGGCCCTCACCGTAACTTCTAAACCTAACCTCAACCCTTAACCTAACCCTCTCTCTAACGTTAACCTAGCCCAAACCCTAACCATGACTTAACCCTAACACTTACCCTAAACCAAACCCTCAATCTAACCTCAATTCTATACCTAATCCTAACCTTAAACCTAAAACTAACCCCTAAACCCTAACCCTAACCCTAAGCTCAACCCTCCCCCTTAACTTCAACTTCACCCTAACCCTAACCCTAAACTGAACCCTCACCCTAAATCTAACCCTAAACCAGACCCTAACCTTAACCCAAACACCTAACCCTAACGCTAACTCTAACACATCCTTAACCTAAACTTCACCCTAAACCTAGCCTAACCTTAACCCTAAAACTAAACCTAACCCTAAACTATCCCCTCACTCTAGCACTAACTCTAAACCTAACCCTAACCGAAATACCCTAAAACATCAGCTTCACTGAAAACCTAACACTAACCCTCACACGAACCCCTAACCCTTTCCCTAAACCTAACCCTATCCCTAATACTAAGCCTAGCCCTGACTTAAAAGAACCCTTATCCTAAGCCTAAACTTAACCCGAACCATAACTCTATACTAACCCTAACACTAAACCTAACAATAACCCTAAACCTGACCCTCACCCTAAGCCTAAACCCTAGCACTCACTCTAACTGTAAGCCGAACCCTAACCCTAACCTAGCCCTACCCTTTACCGTAAACCTAGCCTTAACCCTAACCTTACCCCTACCCTGACCCTAAGCCTAAGCCTAACCCTAACACTAATCTTAACCCTAACTCTAACCTTAACCCTAAACCTTACCCTAGCCCTCACTATTAACTGAAACTTCACCCTAACCCTAACCCTAACTCTAACTCTAACCCTAACCCTAACACTTACCCTAAACCCTCACCTGAACTGTAAACCTAACCCGAACTCTCACACTAACCCCTAACCGTATCCCCAACCCTAAACCTAATGCTATCCCTAAACTTATCCCTGACCCTAACCCTAAAACAAACAGTAACCCTAATCTAACCCTAACCCTAACATTAACCTAAACTTAACCCTACCCTAACCATAAACCTAAACCTAACACCCTAAACCTAACCTCTACCACTAACTATAAACCTACGACTAATCCTAACTCTTATCCTAACCCTCACCCTTAACCTAAACTTCACACTAACCCTATACCTACCCCTAACCTTAAACATAAACCCTAATCCTAACCCGAACCCTAAAACTAACCTGAACACTAACCTGAACACAAACCCAAACTGTAGCCCTAACCCAAAAAATAACCCTCACCCTATCCTAAACTTCATCCAAACCCTAACCCTAACCTTAACCCTAAACCTACACCAAACCCAAAACCTAACCCTAAACCTATCTCTAACCTTAATGCTAGTCCACAAGAACCCTGAACCTAACTCATACAATAGCCCTGAACTTAACCCTAAATCTAATCCTAATCCTAATCCTAACCCTAGACCTAATCCTAACCCTAACCCTAACTCTATCCTCGACCCTAAATAGAACACTAACTCTAACCCTAAACCTGAACCTAAACCTAAATCTTACCCTACACCTAACCCTAACCCTAACTCTAACTCCAACCCTAATCATAATACTTACACTAAACTCTGACCTTAACTGTAAAACTAATCCCCAACCCTAACCCTAATGCTATCCCTAACCCTAACCCTAACACTAACCTGCACCCCTAAGCCCTAACAATAACCGTAACCCAAACCCTAACCCCTTACACCAAAGCCTAACCCAAACCTTAACCCAAAATTTCACCCTAACTCTAACACTAACCCTAAACCTAATCATAAACCTAACCCTAACCCTAAACCCAACCTAACCATGACCCAAACCACAATGCCTAACCAGAATCCTCACCCAAATCCTAACCCTAAACTACACCTCTAACCCCTAACACCTTACCATAACCATAATCCTAACCCTACCCAACCCTCACCCTAAATCTAACCCTCAGCCCAACCACAATGCCTAACACAAACCGGAACCCTAACCCTAACCGTAACACTAAACTTAACCCTGACCTAAAATCTAACCCTAACCCTAAAACTGAACAGAACCCGTAAACTTAACCCTAAACATAACCTTAACACTAACCTGAAAACTAACCTAAACCTTAGCCATAACACTAACCCTAACCCTCACCCTATTTGAAACTTCACGCTATCCCTAACCTAAAGCAAACACTACCTATAAGCTTAACCCTACCCCTAAACCTAACCCTAACCTTAACCTTGGCGCACCTGGAACCCTAAACCTAACCCTTAAAATAACTCTGACCCTAACCCTCAACCTAAACCTAATACTAATCCTAACCCTGACCCTAACCCGAACCTTACCTTTACCCTAACTTTAACGCTACCATAAACTTAAACCTAACCCTAACCCTAACCTTAACACTTGCACAAAACCCTCACCTTGACTGTAAACGTAACTCTAAATCTTACCCTAACCCTAAACTTAATTCTAAATATAACCCTACTCTAAACCTTCAAAAAAAAAAATTTTTTTTAAACCTAACTGAAACACTAACCCCTAACCCTAAGTCTAACACTAATCCTTAGCCTAATCCTAAACTTAACCCTAAACCTAACCCTAACCACTTTCCCTAACTCTAACCCTAACCCTAACCCGAACCCTCACTCTTAACCAAAATTTCACCCGAAACATAACCCTAAACCTACCCTAACTTCATTCAAACTCTAATCCTAACCAAAACTAAAACTAACCCAACACCTAACTCGACCCCTAACACTAATCCTAAACCTAACCCTAACCCTGACCTTAACCTGAACCCTAACCCCTAACCCTAACCCTCACACTTAACATAAACTTCATCCTAACCCTAACACTAAACATAACACTAAATCTCCCCCTAACCGTGACCCTAACCCTAATCCTAACCATAAACCTAACCCTAACCCTGACCCTAACTCTTACTCTAACCCTAATCCTAATGCTAAAACTTACCCTAAACTCTCAGGTTAAATGAGAACCTAGCACTGGCCCTCACCGTAACTTCTAAACCTAACCTCAACCCTTAACCTAACCCTCTCTCTAACGTTAACCTAGCCCAAACCCTAACCATGACTTAACCCTAACACTTACCCTAAACCAAACCCTCAATCTAACCTCAATTCTATACCTAATCCTAACCTTAAACCTAAAACTAACCCCTAAACCCTAACCCTAACCCTAACCCTAAGCTCAACCCTCCCCCTTAACTTCAACTTCACCCTAACCCTAACCCTAAACTGAACCCTCACCCTAAATCTAACCCTAAACCAGACCCTAACCTTAACCCAAACACCTAACCCTAACGCTAACTCTAACACATCCTTAACCTAAACTTCACCCTAAACCTAGCCTAACCTTAACCCTAAAACTAAACCTAACCCTAAACTATCCCCTCACTCTAGCACTAACTCTAAACCTAACCCTAACCGAAATACCCTAAAACATCAGCTTCACTGAAAACCTAACACTAACCCTCACACGAACCCCTAACCCTTTCCCTAAACCTAACCCTATCCCTAATACTAAGCCTAGCCCTGACTTAAAAGAACCCTTATCCTAAGCCTAAACTTAGCCCGAACCTTAACTCTATACTAACCCTAACACTAAACCTAACAATAACCCTAAACCTGACCCTCACCCTAAGCCTAAACCCTAGCACTCACTCTAACTGTAAGCCGAACCCTAACCCTAACCTAGCCCTACCCTTTACCGTAAACCTAGCCTTAACCCTAACCTTACCCCTACCCTGACCCTAAGCCTAAGCCTAACCCTAACACTAATCTTAACCCTAACTCTAACCTTAACCCTAAACCTTACCCTAGCCCTCACTATTAACTGAAACTTCACCCTAACCCTAACCCTAACTCTAACTCTAACCCTAACCCTAACACTTACCCTAAACCCTCACCTGAACTGTAAACCTAACCCGAACTCTCACACTAACCCCTAACCGTATCCCCAACCCTAAACCTAATGCTATCCCTAAACTTATCCCTGACCCTAACCCTAAAACAAACAGTAACCCTAATCTAACCCTAACCCTAACATTAACCTAAACTTAACCCTACCCTAACCATAAACCTAAACCTAACACCCTAAACCTAACCTCTACCACTAACTATAAACCTACGACTAATCCTAACTCTTATCCTAACCCTCACCCTTAACCTAAACTTCACACTAACCCTAAACCTACCCCTAACCTTAAACATAAACCCTAATCCTAACCCGAACCCTAAAACTAACCTGAACACTAACCTGAACACAAACCCAAACTGTAGCCCTAACCCAAAAAATAACCCTCACCCTATCCTAAACTTCATCCAAACCCTAACCCTAACCTTAACCCTAAACCTACACCAAACCCAAAACCTAACCCTAAACCTATCTCTAACCTTAATGCTAGTCCACAAGAACCCTGAACCTAACTCATACAATAGCCCTGAACTTAACCCTAAATCTAATCCTAATCCTAATCCTAACCCTAGACCTAATCCTAACCCTAACCCTAACTCTATCCTCGACCCTAAATAGAACACTAACTCTAACCCTAAACCTGAACCTAAACCTAAATCTTACCCTACACCTAACCCTAACCCTAACTCTAACTCCAACCCTAATCATAATACTTACACTAAACTCTGACCTTAACTGTAAAACTAATCCCCAACCCTAACCCTAATGCTATCCCTAACCCTAACCCTAACACTAACCTGCACCCCTAAGCCCTAACAATAACCGTAACCCAAACCCTAACCCCTTACACCAAAGCCTAACCCAAACCTTAACCCAAAATTTCACCCTAACTCTAACACTAACCCTAAACCTAATCATAAACCTAACCCTAACCCTAAACCAAACCTAACCATGACCCAAACCACAATGCCTAACCAGAATCCTCACCCAAATCCTAACCCTAAACTACACCTCTAACCCCTAACACCTTACCATAACCATAATCCTAACCCTACCCAACCCTCACCCTAAATCTAACCCTCAGCCCAACCACAATGCCTAACACAAACCGGAACCCTAACCCTAACCGTAACACTAAACTTAACCCTGACCTAAAATCTAACCCTAACCCTAAAACTGAACAGAACCCGTAAACTTAACCCTAAACATAACCTTAACACTAACCTGAAAACTAACCTAAACCTTAGCCATAACACTAACCCTAACCCTCACCCTATTTGAAACTTCACGCTATCCCTAACCTAAAGCAAACACTACCTATAAGCTTAACCCTACCCCTAAACCTAACCCTAACCTTAACCTTGGCGCACCTGGAACCCTAAACCTAACCCTTAAAATAACTCTGACCCTAACCCTCAACCTAAACCTAATACTAATCCTAACCCTGACCCTAACCCGAACCTTACCTTTACCCTAACTTTAACGCTACCATAAACTTAAACCTAACCCTAACCCTAACCTTAACACTTGCACAAAACCCTCACCTTGACTGTAAACGTAACTCTAAATCTTACCCTAACCCTAAACTTAATCCTAAATATAACCCTACTCTAAACCTTTAAAAAAAAAAAAATTTTTTTTAAACCTAACTGAAACACTAACCCCTAACCCTAAGTCTAACACTAATCCTTAGCCTAATCCTAAACTTAACCCTAAACCTAACCCTAACCACTTTCCCTAACTCTAACCCTAACCCTAACCCGAACCCTCACTCTTAACCAAAATTTCACCCGAAACATAACCCTAAACCTACCCTAACTTCATTCAAACTCTAATCCTAACCAAAACTAAAACTAACCCAACACCTAACTCGACCCCTAACACTAATCCTAAACCTAACCCTAACCCTGACCTTAACCTGAACCCTAACCCCTAACCCTAACCCTCACACTTAACATAAACTTCATCCTAACCCTAACACTAAACATAACACTAAATCTCCCCCTAACCGTGACCCTAACCCTAATCCTAACCATAAACCTAACCCTAACCCTGACCCTAACTCTTACTCTAACCCTAATCCTAATGCTAAAACTTACCCTAAACTCTCAGGTTAAATGAGAACCTAGCACTGGCCCTCACCGTAACTTCTAAACCTAACCTCAACCCTTAACCTAACCCTCTCTCTAACGTTAACCTAGCCCAAACCCTAACCATGACTTAACCCTAACACTTACCCTAAACCAAACCCTCAATCTAACCTCAATTCTATACCTAATCCTAACCTTAAACCTAAAACTAACCCCTAAACCCTAACCCTAACCCTAAGCTCAACCCTCCCCCTTAACTTCAACTTCACCCTAACCCTAACCCTAAACTGAACCCTCACCCTAAATCTAACCCTAAACCAGACCCTAACCTTAACCCAAACACCTAACCCTAACGCTAACTCTAACACATCCTTAACCTAAACTTCACCCTAAACCTAGCCTAACCTTAACCCTAAAACTAAACCTAACCCTAAACTATCCCCTCACTCTAGCACTAACTCTAAACCTAACCCTAACCGAAATACCCTAAAACATCAGCTTCACTGAAAACCTAACACTAACCCTCACACGAACCCCTAACCCTTTCCCTAAACCTAACCCTATCCCTAATACTAAGCCTAGCCCTGACTTAAAAGAACCCTTATCCTAAGCCTAAACTTAACCCGAACCTTAACTCTATACTAACCCTAACACTAAACCTAACAATAACCCTAAACCTGACCCTCACCCTAAGCCTAAACCCTAGCACTCACTCTAACTGTAAGCCGAACCCTAACCCTAACCTAGCCCTACCCTTTACCGTAAACCTAGCCTTAACCCTAACCTTACCCCTACCCTGACCCTAAGCCTAAGCCTAAGCCTAACCCTAACACTAATCTTAACCCTAACTCTAACCTTAACCCTAAACCTTACCCTAGCCCTCACTATTAACTGAAACTTCACCCTAACCCTAACCCTAACTCTAACTCTAACCCTAACCCTAACACTTACCCTAAACCCTCACCTGAACGGTAAACCTAACCCGAACTCTCACACTAACCCCTAACCGTATCCCCAACCCTAAACCTAATGCTATCCCTAAACTTATCCCTGACCCTAACCCTAAAACAAACAGTAACCCTAATCTAACCCTAACCCTAACATTAACCTAAACTTAACCCTACCCTAACCATAAACCTAAACCTAACACCCTAAACCTAACCTCTACCACTAACTATAAACCTACGACTAATCCTAACTCTTATCCTAACCCTCACCCTTAACCTAAACTTCACACTAACCCTAAACCTACCCCTAACCTTAAACATAAACCCTAATCCTAACCCGAACCCTAAAACTAACCTGAACACTAACCTGAACACAAACCCAAACTGTAGCCCTAACCCAAAAAATAACCCTCACCCTATCCTAAACTTCATCCAAACCCTAACCCTAACCTTAACCCTAAACCTACACCAAACCCAAAACCTAACCCTAAACCTATCTCTAACCTTAATGCTAGTCCACAAGAACCCTGAACCTAACTCATACAATAGCCCTGAACTTAACCCTAAATCTAATCCTAATCCTAATCCTAACCCTAGACCTAATCCTAACCCTAACCCTAACTCTAACCTCGACCCTAAATAGAACACTAACTCTAACCCTAAACCTGAACCTAAACCTAAATCTTACCCTACACCTAACCCTAACCCTAACTCTAACTCCAACCCTAATCATAATACTTACACTAAACTCTGACCTTAACTGTAAAACTAATCCCCAACCCTAACCCTAATGCTATCCCTAACCCTAACCCTAACACTAACCTGCACCCCTAAGCCCTAACAATAACCGTAACCCAAACCCTAACCCCTTACACCAAAGCCTAACCCAAACCTTAACCCAAAATTTCACCCTAACTCTAACACTAACCCTAAACCTAATCATAAACCTAACCCTAACCCTAAACCAAACCTAACCATGACCCAAACCACAATGCCTAACCAGAATCCTCACCCAAATCCTAACCCTAAACTACACCTCTAACCCCTAACACCTTACCATAACCATAATCCTAACCCTACCCAACCCTCACCCTAAATCTAACCCTCAGCCCAACCACAATGCCTAACACAAACCGGAACCCTAACCCTAACCGTAACACTAAACTTAACCCTGACCTAAAATCTAACCCTAACCCTAAAACTAAACAGAACCCGTAAACTTAACCCTAAACATAACCTTAACACTAACCTGAAAACTAACCTAAACCTTAGCCATAACACTAACCCTAACCCTCACCCTATTTGAAACTTCACGCTATCCCTAACCTAAAGCAAACACTACCTATAAGCTTAACCCTACCCCTAAACCTAACCCTAACCTTAACCTTGGCGCACCTGGAACCCTAAACCTAACCCTTAAAATAACTCTGACCCTAACCCTCAACCTAAACCTAATACTAATCCTAACCCTGACCCTAACCCGAACCTTACCTTTACCCTAACTTTAACGCTACCATAAACTTAAACCTAACCCTAACCCTAACCGTAACACTTGCACAAAACCCTCACCTTGACTGTAAACGTAACTCTAAATCTTACCCTAACCCTAAACTTAATCCTAAATATAACCCTACTCTAAACCTTTAAAAAAAAAAAAATTTTTTTTAAACCTAACTGAAACACTAACCCCTAACCCTAAGTCTAACACTAATCCTTAGCCTAATCCTAAACTTAACCCTAAACCTAACCCTAACCACTTTCCCTAACTCTAACCCTAACCCTAACCCGAACCCTCACTCTTAACCAAAATTTCACCCGAAACATAACCCTAAACCTACCCTAACTTCATTCAAACTCTAATCCTAACCAAAACTAAAACTAACCCAACACCTAACTCGACCCCTAACACTAATCCTAAACCTAACCCTAACCCTGACCTTAACCTGAACCCTAACCCCTAACCCTAACCCTCACACTTAACATAAACTTCATCCTAACCCTAACACTAAACATAACACTAAATCTCCCCCTAACCGTGACCCTAACCCTAATCCTAACCATAAACCTAACCCTAACCCTGACCCTAACTCTTACTCTAACCCTAATCCTAATGCTAAAACTTACCCTAAACTCTCAGGTTAAATGAGAACCTAGCACTGGCCCTCACCGTAACTTCTAAACCTAACCTCAACCCTTAACCTAACCCTCTCTCTAACGTTAACCTAGCCCAAACCCTAACCATGACTTAACCCTAACACTTACCCTAAACCAAACCCTCAATCTAACCTCAATTCTATACCTAATCCTAACCTTAAACCTAAAACTAACCCCTAAACCCTAACCCTAACCCTAACCCTAAGCTCAACCCTCCCCCTTAACTTCAACTTCACCCTAACCCTAACCCTAAACTGAACCCTCACCCTAAATCTAACCCTAAACCAGACCCTAACCTTAACCCAAACACCTAACCCTAACGCTAACTCTAACACATCCTTAACCTAAACTTCACCCTAAACCTAGCCTAACCTTAACCCTAAAACTAAACCTAACCCTAAACTATCCCCTCACTCTAGCACTAACTCTAAACCTAACCCTAACCGAAATACCCTAAAACATCAGCTTCACTGAAAACCTAACACTAACCCTCACACGAACCCCTAACCCTTTCCCTAAACCTAACCCTATCCCTAATACTAAGCCTAGCCCTGACTTAAAAGAACCCTTATCCTAAGCCTAAACTTAGCCCGAACCTTAACTCTATACTAACCCTAACACTAAACCTAACAATAACCCTAAACCTGACCCTCACCCTAAGCCTAAACCCTAGCACTCACTCTAACTGTAAGCCGAACCCTAACCCTAACCTAGCCCTACCCTTTACCGTAAACCTAGCCTTAACCCTAACCTTACCCCTACCCTGACCCTAAGCCTAAGCCTAAGCCTAACCCTAACACTAATCTTAACCCTAACTCTAACCTTAACCCTAAACCTTACCCTAGCCCTCACTATTAACTGAAACTTCACCCTAACCCTAACCCTAACTCTAACTCTAACCCTAACCCTAACACTTACCCTAAACCCTCACCTGAACTGTAAACCTAACCCGAACTCTCACACTAACCCCTAACCGTATCCCCAATCCTAAACCTAATGCTATCCCTAAACTTATCCCTGACCCTAACCCTAAAACAAACAGTAACCCTAATCTAACCCTAACCCTAACATTAACCTAAACTTAACCCTACCCTAACCATAAACCTAAACCTAACACCCTAAACCTAACCTCTACCACTAACTATAAACCTACGACTAATCCTAACTCTTATCCTAACCCTCACCCTTAACCTAAACTTCACACTAACCCTAAACCTACCCCTAACCTTAAACATAAACCCTAATCCTAACCCGAACCCTAAAACTAACCTGAACACTAAACTGAACACAAACCCAAACTGTAGCCCTAACCCAAAAAATAACCCTCACCCTATCCTAAACTTCATCCAAACCCTAACCCTAACCTTAACCCTAAACCTACACCAAACCCAAAACCTAACCCTAAACCTATCCCTAACCTTAATGCTAGTCCACAAGAACCCGGAACCTAACTCATACAATAGCCCTGAACTTAACCCTAAACCTAATCCTAATCCTTATCCTAACCCTAGACCTAATCCTAACCCTAACCCTAACTCTAACCTCGACCCTAAATAGAACACTAACTCTAACCCTAAACCTGAACCTAAACCTAAATCTTACCCTACACCTAACCCTAACCCTAACTCTAACTCCAACCCTAATCATAATACTTACACTAAACTCTGACCTTAACTGTAAAACTAATCCCCAACCCTAACCCTAATGCTATCCCTAACCCTAACCCTAACACTAACCTGCACCCCTAAGCCCTAACAATAACCGTAACCCAAACCCTAACCCCTTACACCAAAGCCTAACCCAAACCTTAACCCAAAATTTCACCCTAACTCTAACACTAACCCTAAACCTAATCATAAACCTAACCCTAACCCTAAACCAAACCTAACCATGACCCAGACCACAATGCCTAACCAGAATCCTCACCCAAATCCTAACCCTAAACTACACCTCTAACCCCTAACACCTTACCATAACCATAATCCTAACCCTACCCAACCCTCACCCTAAATCTAACCCTCAGCCCAACCACAATGCCTAACACAAACCGGAACCCTAACCCTAACCGTAACACTAAACTTAACCCTGACCTAAAATCTAACCCTAACCCTAAAACTGAACAGAACCCGTAAACTTAACCCTAAACATAACTTTAACACTAACCTGAAAACTAACCTAAACCTTAGCCATAACACTAACCCTAACCCTCACCCTATTTGAAACTTCACGCTATCCCTAACCTAAAGCAAACACTACCTATAAGCTTAACCCTACCCCTAAACCTAACCCTAACCTTAACCTTGGCGCACCTGGAACCCTAAACCTAACCCTTAAAATAACTCTGACCCTAACCCTCAACCTAAACCTAATACTAATCCTAACCCTGACCCTAACCCGAACCTTACCTTTACCCTAACTTTAACGCTACCATAAACTTAAACCTAACCCTAACCCTAACCGTAACACTTGCACAAAACCCTCACCTTGACTGTAAACGTAACTCTAAATCTTACCCTAACCCTAAACTTAATCCTAAATATAACCCTACTCTAAACCTTTAAAAAAAAAAAATTTTTTTTAAACCTAACTGAAACACTAACCCCTAACCCTAAGTCTAACACTAATCCTTAGCCTAATCCTAAACTTAACCCTAAACCTAACCCTAACCACTTTCCCTAACTCTAACCCTAACCCTAACCCGAACCCTCACTCTTAACCAAAATTTCACCCGAAACATAACCCTAAACCTACCCTAACTTCATTCAAACTCTAATCCTAACCAAAACTAAAACTAACCCAACACCTAACTCGACCCCTAACACTAATCCTAAACCTAACCCTAACCCTGACCTTAACCTGAACCCTAACCCCTAACCCTAACCCTCACACTTAACATAAACTTCATCCTAACCCTAACACTAAACATAACACTAAATCTCCCCCTAACCGTGACCCTAACCCTAATCCTAACCATAAACCTAACCCTAACCCTGATCCTAACTCTTACTCTAACCCTAATCCTAATGCTAAAACTTACCCTATACTCTCAGGTTAAATGAGAACCTAGCACTGGCCCTCACCGTAACTTCTAAACCTAACCTCAACCCTTAACCTAACCCTCTCTCTAACGTTAACCTAGCCCAAACCCTAACCATGACTTAACCCTAACACTTACCCTAAACCAAACCCTCAATCTAACCTCAATTCTATACCTAATCCTAACCTTAAACCTAAAACTAACCCCTAAACCCTAACCCTAACCCTAACCCTAAGCTCAACCCTCCCCCTTAACTTCAACTTCACCCTAACCCTAACCCTAAACTGAACCCTCACCCTAAATCTAACCCTAAACCAGACCCTAACCTTAACCCAAACACCTAACCCTAACGCTAACTCTAACACATCCTTAACCTAAACTTCACCCTAAACCTAGCCTAACCTTAACCCTAAAACTAAACCTAACCCTAAACTATCCCCTCACTCTAGCACTAACTCTAAACCTTACCCTAACCGAAATACCCTAAAACATCAGCTTCACTGAAAACCTAACACTAACCCTCACGCGAACCCCTAACCCTTTCCCTAAACCTAACCCTATCCCTAATACTAAGCCTAGCCCTGACTTAAAAGAACCCTTATCCTAAGCCTAAACTTAGCCCGAACCTTAACTCTATACTAACCCTAACACTAAACCTAACAATAACCCTAAACCTGACCCTCACCCTAAGCCTAAACCCTAGCACTCACTCTAACTGTAAGCCGAACCCTAACCCTAACCTAGCCCTACCCTTTACCGTAAACCTAGCCTTAACCCTAACCTTACCCCTACCCTGACCCTAAGCCTAAGCCTAAGCCTAACCCTAACACTAATCTTAACCCTAACTCTAACCTTAACCCTAAACCTTACCCTAGCCCTCACTATTAACTGAAACTTCACCCTAACCCTAACCCTAACTCTAACTCTAACCCTAACCCTAACACTTACCCTAAACCCTCACCTGAACTGTAAACCTAACCCGAACTCTCACACTAACCCCTAACCGTATCCCCAATCCTAAACCTAATGCTATCCCTAAACTTATCCCTGACCCTAACCCTAAAACAAACAGTAACCCTAATCTAACCCTAACCCTAACATTAACCTAAACTTAACCCTACCCTAACCATAAACCTAAACCTAACACCCTAAACCTAACCTCTACCACTAACTATAAACCTACGACTAATCCTAACTCTTATCCTAACCCTCACCCTTAACCTAAACTTCACACTAACCCTAAACCTACCCCTAACCTTAAACATAAACCCTAATCCTAACCCGAACCCTAAAACTAACCTGAACACTAACCTGAACACAAACCCAAACTGTAGCCCTAACCCAAAAAATAACCCTCACCCTATCCTAAACTTCATCCAAACCCTAACCCTAACCTTAACCCTAAACCTACACCAAACCCAAAACCTAACCCTAAACCTATCCCTAACCTTAATGCTAGTCCACAAGAACCCGGAACCTAACTCATACAATAGCCCTGAACTTAACCCTAAACCTAATCCTAATCCTTATCCTAACCCTAGACCTAATCCTAACCCTAACCCTAACTCTAACCTCGACCCTAAATAGAACACTAACTCTAACCCTAAACCTGAACCTAAACCTAAATCTTACCCTACACCTAACCCTAACCCTAACTCTAACTCCAACCCTAATCATAATACTTACACTAAACTCTGACCTTAACTGTAAAACTAATCCCCAACCCTAACCCTAATGCTATCCCTAACCCTAACCCTAACACTAACCTGCACCCCTAAGCCCTAACAATAACCGTAACCCAAACCCTAACCCCTTACACCAAAGCCTAACCCAAACCTTAACCCAAAATTTCACCCTAACTCTAACACTAACCCTAAACCTAATCATAAACCTAACCCTAACCCTAAACCAAACCTAACCATGACCCAGACCACAATGCCTAACCAGAATCCTCACCCAAATCCTAACCCTAAACTACACCTCTAACCCCTAACACCTTACCATAACCATAATCCTAACCCTACCCAACCCTCACCCTAAATCTAACCCTCAGCCCAACCACAATGCCTAACACAAACCGGAACCCTAACCCTAACCGTAACACTAAACTTAACCCTGACCTAAAATCTAACCCTAACCCTAAAACTGAACAGAACCCGTAAACTTAACCCTAAACATAACTTTAACACTAACCTGAAAACTAACCTAAACCTTAGCCATAACACTAACCCTAACCCTCACCCTATTTGAAACTTCACGCTATCCCTAACCTAAAGCAAACACTACCTATAAGCTTAACCCTACCCCTAAACCTAACCCTAACCTTAACCTTGGCGCACCTGGAACCCTAAACCTAACCCTTAAAATAACTCTGACCCTAACCCTCAACCTAAACCTAATACTAATCCTAACCCTGACCCTAACCCGAACCTTACCTTTACCCTAACTTTAACGCTACCATAAACTTAAACCTAACCCTAACCCTAACCGTAACACTTGCACAAAACCCTCACCTTGACTGTAAACGTAACTCTAAATCTTACCCTAACCCTAAACTTAATCCTAAATATAACCCTACTCTAAACCTTTAAAAAAAAAAAATTTTTTTTAAACCTAACTGAAACACTAACCCCTAACCCTAAGTCTAACACTAATCCTTAGCCTAATCCTAAACTTAACCCTAAACCTAACCCTAACCACTTTCCCTAACTCTAACCCTAACCCTAACCCGAACCCTCACTCTTAACCAAAATTTCACCCGAAACATAACCCTAAACCTACCCTAACTTCATTCAAACTCTAATCCTAACCAAAACTAAAACTAACCCAACACCTAACTCGACCCCTAACACTAATCCTAAACCTAACCCTAACCCTGACCTTAACCTGAACCCTAACCCCTAACCCTAACCCTCACACTTAACATAAACTTCATCCTAACCCTAACACTAAACATAACACTAAATCTCCCCCTAACCGTGACCCTAACCCTAATCCTAACCATAAACCTAACCCTAACCCTGATCCTAACTCTTACTCTAACCCTAATCCTAATGCTAAAACTTACCCTATACTCTCAGGTTAAATGAGAACCTAGCACTGGCCCTCACCGTAACTTCTAAACCTAACCTCAACCCTTAACCTAACCCTCTCTCTAACGTTAACCTAGCCCAAACCCTAACCATGACTTAACCCTAACACTTACCCTAAACCAAACCCTCAATCTAACCTCAATTCTATACCTAATCCTAACCTTAAACCTAAAACTAACCCCTAAACCCTAACCCTAACCCTAACCCTAAGCTCAACCCTCCCCCTTAACTTCAACTTCACCCTAACCCTAACCCTAAACTGAACCCTCACCCTAAATCTAACCCTAAACCAGACCCTAACCTTAACCCAAACACCTAACCCTAACGCTAACTCTAACACATCCTTAACCTAAACTTCACCCTAAACCTAGCCTAACCTTAACCCTAAAACTAAACCTAACCCTAAACTATCCCCTCACTCTAGCACTAACTCTAAACCTTACCCTAACCGAAATACCCTAAAACATCAGCTTCACTGAAAACCTAACACTAACCCTCACGCGAACCCCTAACCCTTTCCCTAAACCTAACCCTATCCCTAATACTAAGCCTAGCCCTGACTTAAAAGAACCCTTATCCTAAGCCTAAACTTAACCCGAACCTTAACTCTATACTAACCCTAACACTAAACCTAACAATAACCCTAAACCTGACCCTCACCCTAAGCCTAAACCCTAGCACTCACTCTAACTGTAAGCCGAACCCTAACCCTAACCTAGCCCTACCCTTTACCGTAAACCTAGCCTTAACCCTAACCTTACCCCTACCCTGACCCTAAGCCTAAGCCTAAGCCTAACCCTAACACTAATCTTAACCCTAACTCTAACCTTAACCCTAAACCTTACCCTAGCCCTCACTATTAACTGAAACTTCACCCTAACCCTAACCCTAACTCTAACTCTAACCCTAACCCTAACCCTAACACTTACCCTAAACCCTCCCCTGAACTGTAAACCTAACCCGAACTCTCACACTAACCCCTAACCGTATCCCCAACCCTAAACCTAATGCTATCCCTAAACTTATCCCTGACCCTAACCCTAAAACAAACAGTAACCCTAATCTAACCCTAACCCTAACATTAACCTAAACTTAACCCTACCCTAACCATAAACCTAAAACTAACACCCTAAACCTAACCTCTACCACTAACTATAAACCTACGACTAATCCTAACTCTTATCCTAACCCTCACCCTTAACCTAAACTTCACACTAACCCTAAACCTACCCCTAACCTTAAACATAAACCCTAATCCTAACCCGAACCCTAAAACTAACCTGAACACTAACCTGAACACAAACCCAAACTGTAGCCCTAACCCAAAAAATAACCCTCACCCTATCCTAAACTTCATCCAAACCCTAACCCTAACCTTAACCCTAAACCTACACCAAACCCAAAACCTAACCCTAAACCTATCCCTAACCTTAATGCTAGTCCACAAGAACCCGGAACCTAACTCATACAATAGCCCTGAACTTAACCCTAAACCTAATCCTAATCCTTATCCTAACCCTAGACCTAATCCTAACCCTAACCCTAACTCTAACCTCGACCCTAAATAGAACACTAACTCTAACCCTAAACCTGAACCTAAACCTAAATCTTACCCTACACCTAACCCTAACCCTAACTCTAACTCCAACCCTAATCATAATACTTACACTAAACTCTGACCTTAACTGTAAAACTAATCCCCAACCCTAACCCTAATGCTATCCCTAACCCTAACCCTAACACTAACCTGCACCCCTAAGCCCTAACAATAACCGTAACCCAAACCCTAACCCCTTACACCAAAGCCTAACCCAAACCTTAACCCAAAATTTCACCCTAACTCTAACACTAACCCTAAACCTAATCATAAACCTAACCCTAACCCTAAACCAAACCTAACCATGACCCAAACCACAATGCCTAACCAGAATCCTCACCCAAATCCTAACCCTAAACTACACCTCTAACCCCTAACACCTTACCATAACCATAATCCTAACCCTACCCAACCCTCACCCTAAATCTAACCCTCAGCCCAACCACAATGCCTAACACAAACCGGAACCCTAACCCTAACCGTAACACTAAACTTAACCCTGACCTAAAATCTAACCCTAACCCTAAAACTGAACAGAACCCGTAAACTTAACCCTAAACATAACTTTAACACTAACCTGAAAACTAACCTAAACCTTAGCCATAACACTAACCCTAACCCTCACCCTATTTGAAACTTCACGCTATCCCTAACCTAAAGCAAACACTACCTATAAGCTTAACCCTACCCCTAAACCTAACCCTAACCTTAACCTTGGCGCACCTGGAACCCTAAACCTAACCCTTAAAATAACTCTGACCCTAACCCTCAACCTAAACCTAATACTAATCCTAACCCTGACCCTAACCCGAACCTTACCTTTACCCTAACTTTAACGCTACCATAAACTTAAACCTAACCCTAACCCTAACCGTAACACTTGCACAAAACCCTCACCTTGACTGTAAACGTAACTCTAAATCTTACCCTAACCCTAAACTTAATCCTAAATATAACCCTACTCTAAACCTTTAAAAAAAAAAAAATTTTTTTAAACCTAACTGAAACACTAACCCCTAACCCTAAGTCTAACACTAATCCTTAGCCTAATCCTAAACTTAACCCTAAACCTAACCCTAACCACTTTCCCTAACTCTAACCCTAACCCTAACCCGAACCCTCACTCTTAACCAAAATTTCACCCGAAACATAACCCTAAACCTACCCTAACTTCATTCAAACTCTAATCCTAACCAAAACTAAAACTAACCCAACACCTAACTCGACCCCTAACACTAATCCTAAACCTAACCCTAACCCTGACCTTAACCTGAACCCTAACCCCTAACCCTAACCCTCACACTTAACATAAACTTCATCCTAACCCTAACACTAAACATAACACTAAATCTCCCCCTAACCGTGACCCTAACCCTAATCCTAACCATAAACCTAACCCTAACCCTGATCCTAACTCTTACTCTAACCCTAATCCTAATGCTAAAACTTACCCTATACTCTCAGGTTAAATGAGAACCTAGCACTGGCCCTCACCGTAACTTCTAAACCTAACCTCAACCCTTAACCTAACCCTCTCTCTAACGTTAACCTAGCCCAAACCCTAACCATGACTTAACCCTAACACTTACCCTAAACCAAACCCTCAATCTAACCTCAATTCTATACCTAATCCTAACCTTAAACCTAAAACTAACCCCTAAACCCTAACCCTAACCCTAACCCTAAGCTCAACCCTCCCCCTTAACTTCAACTTCACCCTAACCCTAACCCTAAACTGAACCCTCACCCTAAATCTAACCCTAAACCAGACCCTAACCTTAACCCAAACACCTAACCCTAACGCTAACTCTAACACATCCTTAACCTAAACTTCACCCTAAACCTAGCCTAACCTTAACCCTAAAACTAAACCTAACCCTAAACTATCCCCTCACTCTAGCACTAACTCTAAACCTTACCCTAACCGAAATACCCTAAAACATCAGCTTCACTGAAAACCTAACACTAACCCTCACGCGAACCCCTAACCCTTTCCCTAAACCTAACCCTATCCCTAATACTAAGCCTAGCCCTGACTTAAAAGAACCCTTATCCTAAGCCTAAACTTAACCCGAACCTTAACTCTATACTAACCCTAACACTAAACCTAACAATAACCCTAAACCTGACCCTCACCCTAAGCCTAAACCCTAGCACTCACTCTAACTGTAAGCCGAACCCTAACCCTAACCTAGCCCTACCCTTTACCGTAAACCTAGCCTTAACCCTAACCTTACCCCTACCCTGACCCTAAGCCTAAGCCTAAGCCTAACCCTAACACTAATCTTAACCCTAACTCTAACCTTAACCCTAAACCTTACCCTAGCCCTCACTATTAACTGAAACTTCACCCTAACCCTAACCCTAACTCTAACTCTAACCCTAACCCTAACCCTAACACTTACCCTAAACCCTCCCCTGAACTGTAAACCTAACCCGAACTCTCACACTAACCCCTAACCGTATCCCCAACCCTAAACCTAATGCTATCCCTAAACTTATCCCTGACCCTAACCCTAAAACAAACAGTAACCCTAATCTAACCCTAACCCTAACATTAACCTAAACTTAACCCTACCCTAACCATAAACCTAAAACTAACACCCTAAACCTAACCTCTACCACTAACTATAAACCTACGACTAATCCTAACTCTTATCCTAACCCTCACCCTTAACCTAAACTTCACACTAACCCTAAACCTACCCCTAACCTTAAACATAAACCCTAATCCTAACCCGAACCCTAAAACTAACCTGAACACTAACCTGAACACAAACCCAAACTGTAGCCCTAACCCAAAAAATAACCCTCACCCTATCCTAAACTTCATCCAAACCCTAACCCTAACCTTAACCCTAAACCTACACCAAACCCAAAACCTAACCCTAAACCTATCCCTAACCTTAATGCTAGTCCACAAGAACCCGGAACCTAACTCATACAATAGCCCTGAACTTAACCCTAAACCTAATCCTAATCCTTATCCTAACCCTAGACCTAATCCTAACCCTAACCCTAACTCTAACCTCGACCCTAAATAGAACACTAACTCTAACCCTAAACCTGAACCTAAACCTAAATCTTACCCTACACCTAACCCTAACCCTAACTCTAACTCCAACCCTAATCATAATACTTACACTAAACTCTGACCTTAACTGTAAAACTAATCCCCAACCCTAACCCTAATGCTATCCCTAACCCTAACCCTAACACTAACCTGCACCCCTAAGCCCTAACAATAACCGTAACCCAAACCCTAACCCCTTACACCAAAGCCTAACCCAAACCTTAACCCAAAATTTCACCCTAACTCTAACACTAACCCTAAACCTAATCATAAACCTAACCCTAACCCTAAACCAAACCTAACCATGACCCAAACCACAATGCCTAACCAGAATCCTCACCCAAATCCTAACCCTAAACTACACCTCTAACCCCTAACACCTTACCATAACCATAATCCTAACCCTACCCAACCCTCACCCTAAATCTAACCCTCAGCCCAACCACAATGCCTAACACAAACCGGAACCCTAACCCTAACCGTAACACTAAACTTAACCCTGACCTAAAATCTAACCCTAACCCTAAAACTGAACAGAACCCGTAAACTTAACCCTAAACATAACTTTAACACTAACCTGAAAACTAACCTAAACCTTAGCCATAACACTAACCCTAACCCTCACCCTATTTGAAACTTCACGCTATCCCTAACCTAAAGCAAACACTACCTATAAGCTTAACCCTACCCCTAAACCTAACCCTAACCTTAACCTTGGCGCACCTGGAACCCTAAACCTAACCCTTAAAATAACTCTGACCCTAACCCTCAACCTAAACCTAATACTAATCCTAACCCTGACCCTAACCCGAACCTTACCTTTACCCTAACTTTAACGCTACCATAAACTTAAACCTAACCCTAACCCTAACCGTAACACTTGCACAAAACCCTCACCTTGACTGTAAACGTAACTCTAAATCTTACCCTAACCCTAAACTTAATCCTAAATATAACCCTACTCTAAACCTTTAAAAAAAAAAAATTTTTTTTAAACCTAACTGAAACACTAACCCCTAACCCTAAGTCTAACACTAATCCTTAGCCTAATCCTAAACTTAACCCTAAACCTAACCCTAACCACTTTCCCTAACTCTAACCCTAACCCTAACCCGAACCCTCACTCTTAACCAAAATTTCACCCGAAACATAACCCTAAACCTACCCTAACTTCATTCAAACTCTAATCCTAACCAAAACTAAAACTAACCCAACACCTAACTCGACCCCTAACACTAATCCTAAACCTAACCCTAACCCTGACCTTAACCTGAACCCTAACCCCTAACCCTAACCCTCACACTTAACATAAACTTCATCCTAACCCTAACACTAAACATAACACTAAATCTCCCCCTAACCGTGACCCTAACCCTAATCCTAACCATAAACCTAACCCTAACCCTGATCCTAACTCTTACTCTAACCCTAATCCTAATGCTAAAACTTACCCTATACTCTCAGGTTAAATGAGAACCTAGCACTGGCCCTCACCGTAACTTCTAAACCTAACCTCAACCCTTAACCTAACCCTCTCTCTAACGTTAACCTAGCCCAAACCCTAACCATGACTTAACCCTAACACTTACCCTAAACCAAACCCTCAATCTAACCTCAATTCTATACCTAATCCTAACCTTAAACCTAAAACTAACCCCTAAACCCTAACCCTAACCCTAACCCTAAGCTCAACCCTCCCCCTTAACTTCAACTTCACCCTAACCCTGACCCTAAACTGAACCCTCACCCTAAATCTAACCCTAAACCAGACCCTAACCTTAACCCAAACACCTAACCCTAACGCTAACTCTAACACATCCTTAACCTAAACTTCACCCTAAACCTAGCCTAACCTTAACCCTAAAACTAAACCTAACCCTAAACTATCCCCTCACTCTAGCACTAACTCTAAACCTTACCCTAACCGAAATACCCTAAAACATCAGCTTCACTGAAAACCTAACACTAACCCTCACGCGAACCCCTAACCCTTTCCCTAAACCTAACCCTATCCCTAATACTAAGCCTAGCCCTGACTTAAAAGAACCCTTATCCTAAGCCTAAACTTAACCCGAACCTTAACTCTATACTAACCCTAACACTAAACCTAACAATAACCCTAAACCTGACCCTCACCCTAAGCCTAAACCCTAGCACTCACTCTAACTGTAAGCCGAACCCTAACCCTAACCTAGCCCTACCCTTTACCGTAAACCTAGCCTTAACCCTAACCTTACCCCTACCCTGACCCTAAGCCTAAGCCTAAGCCTAACCCTAACACTAATCTTAACCCTAACTCTAACCTTAACCCTAAACCTTACCCTAGCCCTCACTATTAACTGAAACTTCACCCTAACCCTAACCCTAACTCTAACTCTAACCCTAACCCTAACACTTACCCTAAACCCTCCCCTGAACTGTAAACCTAACCCGAACTCTCACACTAACCCCTAACCGTATCCCCAACCCTAAACCTAATGCTATCCCTAAACTTATCCCTGACCCTAACCCTAAAACAAACAGTAACCCTAATCTAACCCTAACCCTAACATTAACCTAAACTTAACCCTACCCTAACCATAAACCTAAAACTAACACCCTAAACCTAACCTCTACCACTAACTATAAACCTACGACTAATCCTAACTCTTATCCTAACCCTCACCCTTAACCTAAACTTCACACTAACCCTAAACCTACCCCTAACCTTAAACATAAACCCTAATCCTAACCCGAACCCTAAAACTAACCTGAACACTAACCTGAACACAAACCCAAACTGTAGCCCTAACCCAAAAAATAACCCTCACCCTATCCTAAACTTCATCCAAACCCTAACCCTAACCTTAACCCTAAACCTACACCAAACCCAAAACCTAACCCTAAACCTATCCCTAACCTTAATGCTAGTCCACAAGAACCCGGAACCTAACTCATACAATAGCCCTGAACTTAACCCTAAACCTAATCCTAATCCTTATCCTAACCCTAGACCTAATCCTAACCCTAACCCTAACTCTAACCTCGACCCTAAATAGAACACTAACTCTAACCCTAAACCTGAACCTAAACCTAAATCTTACCCTACACCTAACCCTAACCCTAACTCTAACTCCAACCCTAATCATAATACTTACACTAAACTCTGACCTTAACTGTAAAACTAATCCCCAACCCTAACCCTAATGCTATCCCTAACCCTAACCCTAACACTAACCTGCACCCCTAAGCCCTAACAATAACCGTAACCCAAACCCTAACCCCTTACACCAAAGCCTAACCCAAACCTTAACCCAAAATTTCACCCTAACTCTAACACTAACCCTAAACCTAATCATAAACCTAACCCTAACCCTAAACCAAACCTAACCATGACCCAAACCACAATGCCTAACCAGAATCCTCACCCAAATCCTAACCCTAAACTACACCTCTAACCCCTAACACCTTACCATAACCATAATCCTAACCCTACCCAACCCTCACCCTAAATCTAACCCTCAGCCCAACCACAATGCCTAACACAAACCGGAACCCTAACCCTAACCGTAACACTAAACTTAACCCTGACCTAAAATCTAACCCTAACCCTAAAACTGAACAGAACCCGTAAACTTAACCCTAAACATAACCTTAACACTAACCTGAAAACTAACCTAAACCTTAGCCATAACACTAACCCTAACCCTCACCCTATTTGAAACTTCACGCTATCCCTAACCTAAAGCAAACACTACCTATAAGCTTAACCCTACCCCTAAACCTAACCCTAACCTTAACCTTGGCGCACCTGGAACCCTAAACCTAACCCTTAAAATAACTCTGACCCTAACCCTCAACCTAAACCTAATACTAATCCTAACCCTGACCCTAACCCGAACCTTACCTTTACCCTAACTTTAACGCTACCATAAACTTAAAGCTAACCCTAACCCTAACCGTAACACTTGCACAAAACCCTCACCTTGACTGTAAACGTAACTCTAAATCTTACCCTAACCCTAAACTTAATCCTAAATATAACCCTACTCTAAACCTTTAAAAAAAAAAAAATTTTTTTAAACCTAACTGAAACACTAACCCCTAACCCTAAGTCTAACACTAATCCTTAGCCTAATCCTAAACTTAACCCTAAACCTAACCCTAACCACTTTCCCTAACTCTAACCCTAACCCTAACCCGAACCCTCACTCTTAACCAAAATTTCACCCGAAACATAACCCTAAACCTACCCTAACTTCATTCAAACTCTAATCCTAACCAAAACTAAAACTAACCCAACACCTAACTCGACCCCTAACACTAATCCTAAACCTAACCCTAACCCTGACCTTAACCTGAACCCTAACCCCTAACCCTAACCCTCACACTTAACATAAACTTCATCCTAACCCTAACACTAAACATAACACTAAATCTCCCCCTAACCGTGACCCTAACCCTAATCCTAACCATAAACCTAACCCTAACCCTGACCCTAACTCTTACTCTAACCCTAATCCTAATGCTAAAACTTACCCTAAACTCTCAGGTTAAATGAGAACCTAGCACTGGCCCTCACCGTAACTTCTAAACCTAACCTCAACCCTTAACCTAACCCTCTCTCTAACGTTAACCTAGCCCAAACCCTAACCATGACTTAACCCTAACACTTACCCTAAACCAAACCCTCAATCTAACCTCAATTCTATACCTAATCCTAACCTTAAACCTAAAACTAACCCCTAAACCCTAACCCTAACCCTAACCCTAAGCTCAACCCTCCCCCTTAACTTCAACTTCACCCTAACCCTAACCCTAAACTGAACCCTCACCCTAAATCTAACCCTAAACCAGACCCTAACCTTAACCCAAACACCTAACCCTAACGCTAACTCTAACACATCCTTAACCTAAACTTCACCCTAAACTTAGCCTAACCTTAACCCTAAAACTAAACCTAACCCTAAACTATCCCCTCACTCTAGCACTAACTCTAAACCTAACCCTAACCGAAATACCCTAAAACATCAGCTTCACTGAAAACCTAACACTAACCCTCACGCGAACCCCTAACCCTTTCCCTAAACCTAACCCTATCCCTAATACTAAGCCTAGCCCTGACTTAAAAGAACCCTTATCCTAAGCCTAAACTTAACCCGAACCTTAACTCTATACTAACCCTAACACTAAACCTAACAATAACCCTAAACCTGACCCTCACCCTAAGCCTAAACCCTAGCACTCACTCTAACTGTAAGCCGAACCCTAACCCTAACCTAGCCCTACCCTTTACCGTAAACCTAGCCTTAACCCTAACCTTACCCCTACCCTGACCCTAAGCCTAAGCCTAAGCCTAACCCTAACACTAATCTTAACCCTAACTCTAACCTTAACCCTAAACCTTACCCTAGCCCTCACTATTAACTGAAACTTCACCCTAACCCTAACCCTAACTCTAACTCTAACCCTAACCCTAACACTTACCCTAAACCCTCCCCTGAACTGTAAACCTAACCCGAACTCTCACACTAACCCCTAACCGTATCCCCAACCCTAAACCTAATGCTATCCCTAAACTTATCCCTTACCCTAACCCTAAAACAAACAGTAACCCTAATCTAACCCTAACCCTAACATTAACCTAAACTTAACCCTACCCTAACCATAAACCTAAAACTAACACCCTAAACCTAACCTCTACCACTAACTATAAACCTACGACTAATCCTAACTCTTATCCTAACCCTCACCCTTAACCTAAACTTCACACTAACCCTAAACCTACCCCTAACCTTAAACATAAACCCTAATCCTAACCCGAACCCTAAAACTAACCTGAACACTAACCTGAACACAAACCCAAACTGTAGCCCTAACCCAAAAAATAACCCTCACCCTATCCTAAACTTCATCCAAACCCTAACCCTAACCTTAACCCTAAACCTACACCAAACCCAAAACCTAACCCTAAACCTATCCCTAACCTTAATGCTAGTCCACAAGAACCCGGAACCTAACTCATACAATAGCCCTGAACTTAACCCTAAACCTAATCCTAATCCTTATCCTAACCCTAGACCTAATCCTAACCCTAACCCTAACTCTAACCTCGACCCTAAATAGAACACTAACTCTAACCCTAAACCTGAACCTAAACCTAAATCTTACCCTACACCTAACCCTAACCCTAACTCTAACTCCAACCCTAATCATAATACTTACACTAAACTCTGACCTTAACTGTAAAACTAATCCCCAACCCTAACCCTAATGCTATCCCTAACCCTAACCCTAACACTAACCTGCACCCCTAAGCCCTAACAATAACCGTAACCCAAACCCTAACCCCTTACACCAAAGCCTAACCCAAACCTTAACCCAAAATTTCACCCTAACTCTAACACTAACCCTAAACCTAATCATAAACCTAACCCTAACCCTAAACCAAACCTAACCATGACCCAAACCACAATGCCTAACCAGAATCCTCACCCAAATCCTAACCCTAAACTACACCTCTAACCCCTAACACCTTACCATAACCATAATCCTAACCCTACCCAACCCTCACCCTAAATCTAACCCTCAGCCCAACCACAATGCCTAACACAAACCGGAACCCTAACCCTAACCGTAACACTAAACTTAACCCTGACCTAAAATCTAACCCTAACCCTAAAACTAAACAGAACCCGTAAACTTAACCCTAAACATAACCTTAACACTAACCTGAAAACTAACCTAAACCTTAGCCATAACACTAACCCTAACCCTCACCCTATTTGAAACTTCACGCTATCCCTAACCTAAAGCAAACACTACCTATAAGCTTAACCCTACCCCTAAACCTAACCCTAACCTTAACCTTGGCGCACCTGGAACCCTAAACCTAACCCTTAAAATAACTCTGACCCTAACCCTCAACCTAAACCTAATACTAATCCTAACCCTGACCCTAACCCGAACCTTACCTTTACCCTAACTTTAACGCTACCATAAACTTAAAGCTAACCCTAACCCTAACCGTAACACTTGCACAAAACCCTCACCTTGACTGTAAACCTAACTCTAAATCTTACCCTAACCCTAAACTTAATCCTAAATATAACCCTACTCTAAACCTTTAAAAAAAAAAAATTTTTTTTTAAACCTAACTGAAACACTAACCCCTAACCCTAAGTCTAACACTAATCCTTAGCCTAATCCTAAACTTAACCCTAAACCTAACCCTAACCACTTTCCCTAACTCTAACCCTAACCCTAACCCGAACCCTCACTCTTAACCAAAATTTCACCCGAAACATAACCCTAAACCTACCCTAACTTCATTCAAACTCTAATCCTAACCAAAACTAAAACTAACCCAACACCTAACTCGACCCCTAACACTAATCCTAAACCTAACCCTAACCCTGACCTTAACCTGAACCCTAACCCCTAACCCTAACCCTCACACTTAACATAAACTTCATCCTAACCCTAACACTAAACATAACACTAAATCTCCCCCTAACCGTGACCCTAACCCTAATCCTAACCATAAACCTAACCCTAACCCTGACCCTAACTCTTACTCTAACCCTAATCCTAATGCTAAAACTTACCCTAAACTCTCAGGTTAAATGAGAACCTAGCACTGGCCCTCACCGTAACTTCTAAACCTAACCTCAACCCTTAACCTAACCCTCTCTCTAACGTTAACCTAGCCCAAACCCTAACCATGACTTAACCCTAACACTTACCCTAAACCAAACCCTCAATCTAACCTCAATTCTATACCTAATCCTAACCTTAAACCTAAAACTAACCCCTAAACCCTAACCCTAACCCTAACCCTAAGCTCAACCCTCCCCCTTAACTTCAACTTCACCCTAACCCTAACCCTAAACTGAACCCTCACCCTAAATCTAACCCTAAACCAGACCCTAACCTTAACCCAAACACCTAACCCTAACGCTAACTCTAACACATCCTTAACCTAAACTTCACCCTAAACCTAGCCTAACCTTAACCCTAAAACTAAACCTAACCCTAAACTATCCCCTCACTCTAGCACTAACTCTAAACCTTACCCTAACCGAAATACCCTAAAACATCAGCTTCACTGAAAACCTAACACTAACCCTCACGCGAACCCCTAACCCTTTCCCTAAACCTAACCCTATCCCTAATACTAAGCCTAGCCCTGACTTAAAAGAACCCTTATCCTAAGCCTAAACTTAACCCGAACCTTAACTCTATACTAACCCTAACACTAAACCTAACAATAACCCTAAACCTGACCCTCACCCTAAGCCTAAACCCTAGCACTCACTCTAACTGTAAGCCGAACCCTAACCCTAACCTAGCCCTACCCTTTACCGTAAACCTAGCCTTAACCCTAACCTTACCCCTACCCTGACCCTAAGCCTAAGCCTAAGCCTAACCCTAACACTAATCTTAACCCTAACTCTAACCTTAACCCTAAACCTTACCCTAGCCCTCACTATTAACTGAAACTTCACCCTAACCCTAACCCTAACTCTAACTCTAACCCTAACCCTAACACTTACCCTAAACCCTCCCCTGAACTGTAAACCTAACCCGAACTCTCACACTAACCCCTAACCGTATCCCCAACCCTAAACCTAATGCTATCCCTAAACTTATCCCTGACCCTAACCCTAAAACAAACAGTAACCCTAATCTAACCCTAACCCTAACATTAACCTAAACTTAACCCTACCCTAACCATAAACCTAAAACTAACACCCTAAACCTAACCTCTACCACTAACTATAAACCTACGACTAATCCTAACTCTTATCCTAACCCTCACCCTTAACCTAAACTTCACACTAACCCTAAACCTACCCCTAACCTTAAACATAAACCCTAATCCTAACCCGAACCCTAAAACTAACCTGAACACTAACCTGAACACAAACCCAAACTGTAGCCCTAACCCAAAAAATAACCCTCACCCTATCCTAAACTTCATCCAAACCCTAACCCTAACCTTAACCCTAAACCTACACCAAACCCAAAACCTAACCCTAAACCTATCCCTAACCTTAATGCTAGTCCACAAGAACCCGGAACCTAACTCATACAATAGCCCTGAACTTAACCCTAAACCTAATCCTAATCCTTATCCTAACCCTAGACCTAATCCTAACCCTAACCCTAACTCTAACCTCGACCCTAAATAGAACACTAACTCTAACCCTAAACCTGAACCTAAACCTAAATCTTACCCTACACCTAACCCTAACCCTAACTCTAACTCCAACCCTAATCATAATACTTACACTAAACTCTGACCTTAACTGTAAAACTAATCCCCAACCCTAACCCTAATGCTATCCCTAACCCTAACCCTAACACTAACCTGCACCCCTAAGCCCTAACAATAACCGTAACCCAAACCCTAACCCCTTACACCAAAGCCTAACCCAAACCTTAACCCAAAATTTCACCCTAACTCTAACACTAACCCTAAACCTAATCATAAACCTAACCCTAACCCTAAACCAAACCTAACCATGACCCAAACCACAATGCCTAACCAGAATCCTCACCCAAATCCTAACCCTAAACTACACCTCTAACCCCTAACACCTTACCATAACCATAATCCTAACCCTACCCAACCCTCACCCTAAATCTAACCCTCAGCCCAACCACAATGCCTAACACAAACCGGAACCCTAACCCTAACCGTAACACTAAACTTAACCCTGACCTAAAATCTAACCCTAACCCTAAAACTGAACAGAACCCGTAAACTTAACCCTAAACATAACCTTAACACTAACCTGAAAACTAACCTAAACCTTAGCCATAACACTAACCCTAACCCTCACCCTATTTGAAACTTCACGCTATCCCTAACCTAAAGCAAACACTACCTATAAGCTTAACCCTACCCCTAAACCTAACCCTAACCTTAACCTTGGCGCACCTGGAACCCTAAACCTAACCCTTAAAATAACTCTGACCCTAACCCTCAACCTAAACCTAATACTAATCCTAACCCTGACCCTAACCCGAACCTTACCTTTACCCTAACTTTAACGCTACCATAAACTTAAAGCTAACCCTAACCCTAACCGTAACACTTGCACAAAACCCTCACCTTGACTGTAAACCTAACTCTAAATCTTACCCTAACCCTAAACTTAATCCTAAATATAACCCTACTCTAAACCTTTAAAAAAAAAAAAAATTTTTTAAACCTAACTGAAACACTAACCCCTAACCCTAAGTCTAACACTAATCCTTAGCCTAATCCTAAACTTAACCCTAAACCTAACCCTAACCACTTTCCCTAACTCTAACCCTAACCCTAACCCGAACCCTCACTCTTAACCAAAATTTCACCCGAAACATAACCCTAAACCTACCCTAACTTCATTCAAACTCTAATCCTAACCAAAACTAAAACTAACCCAACACCTAACTCGACCCCTAACACTAATCCTAAACCTAACCCTAACCCTGACCTTAACCTGAACCCTAACCCCTAACCCTAACCCTCACACTTAACATAAACTTCATCCTAACCCTAACACTAAACATAACACTAAATCTCCCCCTAACCGTGACCCTAACCCTAATCCTAACCATAAACCTAACCCTAACCCTGACCCTAACTCTTACTCTAACCCTAATCCTAATGCTAAAACTTACCCTAAACTCTCAGGTTAAATGAGAACCTAGCACTGGCCCTGACCGTAACTTCTAAACCTAACCTCAACCCTTAACCTAACCCTCTCTCTAACGTTAACCTAGCCCAAACCCTAACCATGACTTAACCCTAACACTTACCCTAAACCAAACCCTCAATCTAACCTCAATTCTATACCTAATCCTAACCTTAAACCTAAAACTAACCCCTAAACCCTAACCCTAACCCTAACCCTAAGCTCAACCCTCCCCCTTAACTTCAACTTCACCCTAACCCTAACCCTAAACTGAACCCTCACCCTAAATCTAACCCTAAACCAGACCCTAACCTTAACCCAAACACCTAACCCTAACGCTAACTCTAACACATCCTTAACCTAAACTTCACCCTAAACCTAGCCTAACCTTAACCCTAAAACTAAACCTAACCCTAAACTATCCCCTCACTCTAGCACTAACTCTAAACCTAACCCTAACCGAAATACCCTAAAACATCAGCTTCACTGAAAACCTAACACTAACCCTCACGCGAACCCCTAACCCTTTCCCTAAACCTAACCCTATCCCTAATACTAAGCCTAGCCCTGACTTAAAAGAACCCTTATCCTAAGCCTAAACTTAACCCGAACCTTAACTCTATACTAACCCTAACACTAAACCTAACAATAACCCTAAACCTGACCCTCACCCTAAGCCTAAACCCTAGCACTCACTCTAACTGTAAGCCGAACCCTAACCCTAACCTAGCCCTACCCTTTACCGTAAACCTAGCCTTAACCCTAACCTTACCCCTACCCTGACCCTAAGCCTAAGCCTAAGCCTAACCCTAACACTAATCTTAACCCTAACTCTAACCTTAACCCTAAACCTTACCCTAGCCCTCACTATTAACTGAAACTTCACCCTAACCCTAACCCTAACTCTAACTCTAACCCTAACCCTAACACTTACCCTAAACCCTCCCCTGAACTGTAAACCTAACCCGAACTCTCACACTAACCCCTAACCGTATCCCCAACCCTAAACCTAATGCTATCCCTAAACTTATCCCTGACCCTAACCCTAAAACAAACAGTAACCCTAATCTAACCCTAACCCTAACATTAACCTAAACTTAACCCTACCCTAACCATAAACCTAAAACTAACACCCTAAACCTAACCTCTACCACTAACTATAAACCTACGACTAATCCTAACTCTTATCCTAACCCTCACCCTTAACCTAAACTTCACACTAACCCTAAACCTACCCCTAACCTTAAACATAAACCCTAATCCTAACCCAAACCCTAAAACTAACCTGAACACTAACCTGAACACAAACCCAAACTGTAGCCCTAACCCAAAAAATAACCCTCACCCTATCCTAAACTTCATCCAAACCCTAACCCTAACCTTAACCCTAAACCTACACCAAACCCAAAACCTAACCCTAAACCTATCCCTAACCTTAATGCTAGTCCACAAGAACCCGGAACCTAACTCATACAATAGCCCTGAACTTAACCCTAAACCTAATCCTAATCCTTATCCTAACCCTAGACCTAATCCTAACCCTAACCCTAACTCTAACCTCGACCCTAAATAGAACACTAACTCTAACCCTAAACCTGAACCTAAACCTAAATCTTACCCTACACCTAACCCTAACCCTAACTCTAACTCCAACCCTAATCATAATACTTACACTAAACTCTGACCTTAACTGTAAAACTAATCCCCAACCCTAACCCTAATGCTATCCCTAACCCTAACCCTAACACTAACCTGCACCCCTAAGCCCTAACAATAACCGTAACCCAAACCCTAACCCCTTACACCAAAGCCTAACCCAAACCTTAACCCAAAATTTCACCCTAACTCTAACACTAACCCTAAACCTAATCATAAACCTAACCCTAACCCTAAACCAAACCTAACCATGACCCAAACCACAATGCCTAACCAGAATCCTCACCCAAATCCTAACCCTAAACTACACCTCTAACCCCTAACACCTTACCATAACCATAATCCTAACCCTACCCAACCCTCACCCTAAATCTAACCCTCAGGCCAACCACAATGCCTAACACAAACCGGAACCCTAACCCTAACCGTAACACTAAACTTAACCCTGACCTAAAATCTAACCCTAACCCTAAAACTAAACAGAACCCGTAAACTTAACCCTAAACATAACCTTAACACTAACCTGAAAACTAACCTAAACCTTAGCCATAACACTAACCCTAACCCTCACCCTATTTGAAACTTCACGCTATCCCTAACCTAAAGCAAACACTACCTATAAGCTTAACCCTACCCCTAAACCTAACCCTAACCTTAACCTTGGCGCACCTGGAACCCTAAACCTAACCCTTAAAATAACTCTGACCCTAACCCTCAACCTAAACCTAATACTAATCCTAACCCTGACCCTAACCCGAACCTTACCTTTACCCTAACTTTAACGCTACCATAAACTTAAACCTAACCCTAACCCTAACCGTAACACTTGCACAAAACCCTCACCTTGACTGTAAACGTAACTCTAAATCTTACCCTAACCCTAAACTTAATCCTAAATATAACCCTACTCTAAACCTTTAAAAAAAAAAATTTTTTTTTAAACCTAACTGAAACACTAACCCCTAACCCTAAGTCTAACACTAATCCTTAGCCTAATCCTAAACTTAACCCTAAACCTAACCCTAACCACTTTCCCTAACTCTAACCCTAACCCTAACCCGAACCCTCACTCTTAACCAAAATTTCACCCGAAACATAACCCTAAACCTACCCTAACTTCATTCAAACTCTAATCCTAACCAAAACTAAAACTAACCCAACACCTAACTCGACCCCTAACACTAATCCTAAACCTAACCCTAACCCTGACCTTAACCTGAACCCTAACCCCTAACCCTAACCCTCACACTTAACATAAACTTCATCCTAACCCTAACACTAAACATAACACTAAATCTCCCCCTAACCGTGACCCTAACCCTAATCCTAACCATAAACCTAACCCTAACCCTGACCCTAACTCTTACTCTAACCCTAATCCTAATGCTAAAACTTACCCTAAACTCTCAGGTTAAATGAGAACCTAGCACTGGCCCTCACCGTAACTTCTAAACCTAACCTCAACCCTTAACCTAACCCTCTCTCTAACGTTAACCTAGCCCAAACCCTAACCATGACTTAACCCTAACACTTACCCTAAACCAAACCCTCAATCTAACCTCAATTCTATACCTAATCCTAACCTTAAACCTAAAACTAACCCCTAAACCCTAACCCTAACCCTAACCCTAAGCTCAACCCTCCCCCTTAACTTCAACTTCACCCTAACCCTAACCCTAAACTGAACCCTCACCCTAAATCTAACCCTAAACCAGACCCTAACCTTAACCCAAACACCTAACCCTAACGCTAACTCTAACACATCCTTAACCTAAACTTCACCCTAAACCTAGCCTAACCTTAACCCTAAAACTAAACCTAACCCTAAACTATCCCCTCACTCTAGCACTAACTCTAAACCTAACCCTAACCGAAATACCCTAAAACATCAGCTTCACTGAAAACCTAACACTAACCCTCACGCGAACCCCTAACCCTTTCCCTAAACCTAACCCTATCCCTAATACTAAGCCTAGCCCTGACTTAAAAGAACCCTTATCCTAAGCCTAAACTTAACCCGAACCTTAACTCTATACTAACCCTAACACTAAACCTAACAATAACCCTAAACCTGACCCTCACCCTAAGCCTAAACCCTAGCACTCACTCTAACTGTAAGCCGAACCCTAACCCTAACCTAGCCCTACCCTTTACCGTAAACCTAGCCTTAACCCTAACCTTACCCCTACCCTGACCCTAAGCCTAAGCCTAAGCCTAACCCTAACACTAATCTTAACCCTAACTCTAACCTTAACCCTAAACCTTACCCTAGCCCTCACTATTAACTGAAACTTCACCCTAACCCTAACCCTAACTCTAACTCTAACCCTAACCCTAACACTTACCCTAAACCCTCCCCTGAACTGTAAACCTAACCCGAACTCTCACACTAACCCCTAACCGTATCCCCAACCCTAAACCTAATGCTATCCCTAAACTTATCCCTGACCCTAACCCTAAAACAAACAGTAACCCTAATCTAACCCTAACCCTAACATTAACCTAAACTTAACCCTACCCTAACCATAAACCTAAAACTAACACCCTAAACCTAACCTCTACCACTAACTATAAACCTACGACTAATCCTAACTCTTATCCTAACCCTCACCCTTAACCTAAACTTCACACTAACCCTAAACCTACCCCTAACCTTAAACATAAACCCTAATCCTAACCCAAACCCTAAAACTAACCTGAACACTAACCTGAACACAAACCCAAACTGTAGCCCTAACCCAAAAAATAACCCTCACCCTATCCTAAACTTCATCCAAACCCTAACCCTAACCTTAACCCTAAACCTACACCAAACCCAAAACCTAACCCTAAACCTATCCCTAACCTTAATGCTAGTCCACAAGAACCCGGAACCTAACTCATACAATAGCCCTGAACTTAACCCTAAACCTAATCCTAATCCTTATCCTAACCCTAGACCTAATCCTAACCCTAACCCTAACTCTAACCTCGACCCTAAATAGAACACTAACTCTAACCCTAAACCTGAACCTAAACCTAAATCTTACCCTACACCTAACCCTAACCCTAACTCTAACTCCAACCCTAATCATAATACTTACACTAAACTCTGACCTTAACTGTAAAACTAATCCCCAACCCTAACCCTAATGCTATCCCTAACCCTAACCCTAACACTAACCTGCACCCCTAAGCCCTAACAATAACCGTAACCCAAACCCTAACCCCTTACACCAAAGCCTAACCCAAACCTTAACCCAAAATTTCACCCTAACTCTAACACTAACCCTAAACCTAATCATAAACCTAACCCTAACCCTAAACCAAACCTAACCATGACCCAAACCACAATGCCTAACCAGAATCCTCACCCAAATCCTAACCCTAAACTACACCTCTAACCCCTAACACCTTACCATAACCATAATCCTAACCCTACCCAACCCTCACCCTAAATCTAACCCTCAGGCCAACCACAATGCCTAACACAAACCGGAACCCTAACCCTAACCGTAACACTAAACTTAACCCTGACCTAAAATCTAACCCTAACCCTAAAACTAAACAGAACCCGTAAACTTAACCCTAAACATAACCTTAACACTAACCTGAAAACTAACCTAAACCTTAGCCATAACACTAACCCTAACCCTCACCCTATTTGAAACTTCACGCTATCCCTAACCTAAAGCAAACACTACCTATAAGCTTAACCCTACCCCTAAACCTAACCCTAACCTTAACCTTGGCGCACCTGGAACCCTAAACCTAACCCTTAAAATAACTCTGACCCTAACCCTCAACCTAAACCTAATACTAATCCTAACCCTGACCCTAACCCGAACCTTACCTTTACCCTAACTTTAACGCTACCATAAACTTAAACCTAACCCTAACCCTAACCGTAACACTTGCACAAAACCCTCACCTTGACTGTAAACGTAACTCTAAATCTTACCCTAACCCTAAACTTAATCCTAAATATAACCCTACTCTAAACCTTTAAAAAAAAAAAATTTTTTTTTTAAACCTAACTGAAACACTAACCCCTAACCCTAAGTCTAACACTAATCCTTAGCCTAATCCTAAACTTAACCCTAAACCTAACCCTAACCACTTTCCCTAACTCTAACCCTAACCCTAACCCGAACCCTCACTCTTAACCAAAATTTCACCCGAAACATAACCCTAAACCTACCCTAACTTCATTCAAACTCTAATCCTAACCAAAACTAAAACTAACCCAACACCTAACTCGACCCCTAACACTAATCCTAAACCTAACCCTAACCCTGACCTTAACCTGAACCCTAACCCCTAACCCTAACCCTCACACTTAACATAAACTTCATCCTAACCCTAACACTAAACATAACACTAAATCTCCCCCTAACCGTGACCCTAACCCTAATCCTAACCATAAACCTAACCCTAACCCTGACCCTAACTCTTACTCTAACCCTAATCCTAATGCTAAAACTTACCCTAAACTCTCAGGACTCTCAGGTTAAATGAGAACCTAGCACTGGCCCTCACCGTAACTTCTAAACCTAACCTCAACCCTTAACCTAACCCTCTCTCTAACGTTAACCTAGCCCAAACCCTAACCATGACTTAACCCTAACACTTACCCTAAACCAAACCCTCAATCTAACCTCAATTCTATACCTAATCCTAACCTTAAACCTAAAACTAACCCCTAAACCCTAACCCTAACCCTAACCCTAAGCTCAACCCTCCCCCTTAACTTCAACTTCACCCTAACCCTAACCCTAAACTGAACCCTCACCCTAAATCTAACCCTAAACCAGACCCTAACCTTAACCCAAACACCTAACCCTAACGCTAACTCTAACACATCCTTAACCTAAACTTCACCCTAAACCTAGCCTAACCTTAACCCTAAAACTAAACCTAACCCTAAACTATCCCCTCACTCTAGCACTAACTCTAAACCTAACCCTAACCGAAATACCCTAAAACATCAGCTTCACTGAAAACCTAACACTAACCCTCACGCGAACCCCTAACCCTTTCCCTAAACCTAACCCTATCCCTAATACTAAGCCTAGCCCTGACTTAAAAGAACCCTTATCCTAAGCCTAAACTTAACCCGAACCTTAACTCTATACTAACCCTAACACTAAACCTAACAATAACCCTAAACCTGACCCTCACCCTAAGCCTAAACCCTAGCACTCACTCTAACTGTAAGCCGAACCCTAACCCTAACCTAGCCCTACCCTTTACCGTAAACCTAGCCTTAACCCTAACCTTACCCCTACCCTGACCCTAAGCCTAAGCCTAAGCCTAACCCTAACACTAATCTTAACCCTAACTCTAACCTTAACCCTAAACCTTACCCTAGCCCTCACTATTAACTGAAACTTCACCCTAACCCTAACCCTAACTCTAACTCTAACCCTAACCCTAACACTTACCCTAAACCCTCCCCTGAACTGTAAACCTAACCCGAGCTCTCACACTAACCCCTAACCGTATCCCCAACCCTAAACCTAATGCTATCCCTAAACTTATCCCTGACCCTAACCCTAAAACAAACAGTAACCCTAATCTAACCCTAACCCTAACATTAACCTAAACTTAACCCTACCCTAACCATAAACCTAAACCTAACACCCTAAACCTAACCTCTACCACTAACTATAAACCTACGACTAATCCTAACTCTTATCCTAACCCTCACCCTTAACCTAAACTTCACACTAACCCTAAACCTACCCCTAACCTTAAACATAAACCCTAATCCTAACCCGAACCCTAAAACTAACCTGAACACTAACCTGAACACAAACCCAAACTGTAGCCCTAACCCAAAAAATAACCCTCACCCTATCCTAAACTTCATCCAAACCCTAACCCTAACCTTAACCCTAAACCTACACCAAACCCAAAACCTAACCCTAAACCTATCCCTAACCTTAATGCTAGTCCACAAGAACCCGGAACCTAACTCATACAATAGCCCTGAACTTAACCCTAAACCTAATCCTAATCCTTATCCTAACCCTAGACCTAATCCTAACCCTAACCCTAACTCTAACCTCGACCCTAAATAGAACACTAACTCTAACCCTAAACCTGAACCTAAACCTAAATCTTACCCTACACCTAACCCTAACCCTAACTCTAACTCCAACCCTAATCATAATACTTACACTAAACTCTGACCTTAACTGTAAAACTAATCCCCAACCCTAACCCTAATGCTATCCCTAACCCTAACCCTAACACTAACCTGCACCCCTAAGCCCTAACAATAACCGTAACCCAAACCCTAACCCCTTACACCAAAGCCTAACCCAAACCTTAACCCAAAATTTCACCCTAACTCTAACACTAACCCTAAACCTAATCATAAACCTAACCCTAACCCTAAACCAAACCTAACCATGACCCAAACCACAATGCCTAACCAGAATCCTCACCCAAATCCTAACCCTAAACTACACCTCTAACCCCTAACACCTTACCATAACCATAATCCTAACCCTACCCAACCCTCACCCTAAATCTAACCCTCAGCCCAACCACAATGCCTAACACAAACCGGAACCCTAACCCTAACCGTAACACTAAACTTAACCCTGACCTAAAATCTAACCCTAACCCTAAAACTGAACAGAACCCGTAAACTTAACCCTAAACATAACCTTAACACTAACCTGAAAACTAACCTAAACCTTAGCCATAACACTAACCCTAACCCTCACCCTATTTGAAACTTCACGCTATCCCTAACCTAAAGCAAACACTACCTATAAGCTTAACCCTACCCCTAAACCTAACCCTAACCTTAACCTTGGCGCACCTGGAACCCTAAACCTAACCCTTAAAATAACTCTGACCCTAACCCTCAACCTAAACCTAATACTAATCCTAACCCTGACCCTAACCCGAACCTTACCTTTACCCTAACTTTAACCCTACCATAAACTTAAACCTAACCCTAACCCTAACCGTAACACTTGCACAAAACCCTCACCTTGACTCTAAATCTTACCCTAACCCTAAACTTAATCCTAAATATAACCCTACTCTAAACCTTTAAAAAAAAAAAATTTTTTTTTAAACCTAACTGAAACACTAACCCCTAACCCTAAGTCTAACACTAATCCTTAGCCTAATCCTAAACTTAACCCTAAACCTAACCCTAACCACTTTCCCTAACTCTAACCCTAACCCTAACCCGAACCCTCACTCTTAACCAAAATTTCACCCGAAACATAACCCTAAACCTACCCTAACTTCATTCAAACTCTAATCCTAACCAAAACTAAAACTAACCCAACACCTAACTCGACCCCTAACACTAATCCTAAACCTAACCCTAACCCTGACCTTAACCTGAACCCTAACCCCTAACCCTAACCCTCACACTTAACATAAACTTCATCCTAACCCTAACACTAAACATAACACTAAATCTCCCCCTAACCGTGACCCTAACCCTAATCCTAACCATAAACCTAACCCTAACCCTGACCCTAACTCTTACTCTAACCCTAATCCTAATGCTAAAACTTACCCTAAACTCTCAGGTTAAATGAGAACCTAGCACTGGCCCTCACCGTAACTTCTAAACCTAACCTCAACCCTTAACCTAACCCTCTCTCTAACGTTAACTTAGCCCAAACCCTAACCATGACTTAACCCTAACACTTACCCTAAACCAAACCCTCAATCTAACCTCAATTCTATACCTAATCCTAACCTTAAACCTAAAACTAACCCCTAAACCCTAACCCTAACCCTAAGCTCAACCCTCCCCCTTAACTTCAACTTCACCCTAACCCTAACCCTAAACTGAACCCTCACCCTAAATCTAACCCTAAACCAGACCCTAACCTTAACCCAAACACCTAACCCTAACGCTAACTCTAACACATCCTTAACCTAAACTTCACCCTAAACCTAGCCTAACCTTAACCCTAAAACTAAACCTAACCCTAAACTATCCCCTCACTCTAGCACTAACTCTAAACCTAACCCTAACCGAAATACCCTAAAACATCAGCTTCACTGAAAACCTAACACTAACCCTCACGCGAACCCCTAACCCTTTCCCTAAACCTAACCCTATCCCTAATACTAAGCCTAGCCCTGACTTAAAAGAACCCTTATCCTAAGCCTAAACTTAACCCGAACCTTAACTCTATACTAACCCTAACACTAAACCTAACAATAACCCTAAACCTGACCCTCACCCTAAGCCTAAACCCTAGCACTCACTCTAACTGTAAGCCGAACCCTAACCCTAACCTAGCCCTACCCTTTACCGTAAACCTAGCCTTAACCCTAACCTTACCCCTACCCTGACCCTAAGCCTAAGCCTAAGCCTAACCCTAACACTAATCTTAACCCTAACTCTAACCTTAACCCTAAACCTTACCCTAGCCCTCACTATTAACTGAAACTTCACCCTAACCCTAACCCTAACTCTAACTCTAACCCTAACCCTAACACTTACCCTAAACCCTCCCCTGAACTGTAAACCTAACCCGAACTCTCACACTAACCCCTAACCGTATCCCCAACCCTAAACCTAATGCTATCCCTAAACTTATCCCTGACCCTAACCCTAAAACAAACAGTAACCCTAATCTAACCCTAACCCTAACATTAACCTAAACTTAACCCTACCCTAACCATAAACCTAAAACTAACACCCTAAACCTAACCTCTACCACTAACTATAAACCTACGACTAATCCTAACTCTTATCCTAACCCTCACCCTTAACCTAAACTTCACACTAACCCTAAACCTACCCCTAACCTTAAACATAAACCCTAATCCTAACCCGAACCCTAAAACTAACCTGAACACTAACCTGAACACAAACCCAAACTGTAGCCCTAACCCAAAAAATAACCCTCACCCTATCCTAAACTTCATCCAAACCCTAACCCTAACCTTAACCCTAAACCTACACCAAACCCAAAACCTAACCCTAAACCTATCCCTAACCTTAATGCTAGTCCACAAGAACCCGGAACCTAACTCATACAATAGCCCTGAACTTAACCCTAAACCTAATCCTAATCCTTATCCTAACCCTAGACCTAATCCTAACCCTAACCCTAACTCTAACCTCGACCCTAAATAGAACACTAACTCTAACCCTAAACCTGAACCTAAACCTAAATCTTACCCTACACCTAACCCTAACCCTAACTCTAACTCCAACCCTAATCATAATACTTACACTAAACTCTGACCTTAACTGTAAAACTAATCCCCAACCCTAACCCTAATGCTATCCCTAACCCTAACCCTAACACTAACCTGCACCCCTAAGCCCTAACAATAACCGTAACCCAAACCCTAACCCCTTACACCAAAGCCTAACCCAAACCTTAACCCAAAATTTCACCCTAACTCTAACACTAACCCTAAACCTAATCATAAACCTAACCCTAACCCTAAACCAAACCTAACCATGACCCAAACCACAATGCCTAACCAGAATCCTCACCCAAATCCTAACCCTAAACTACACCTCTAACCCCTAACACCTTACCATAACCATAATCCTAACCCTACCCAACCCTCACCCTAAATCTAACCCTCAGGCCAACCACAATGCCTAACACAAACCGGAACCCTAACCCTAACCGTAACACTAAACTTAACCCTGACCTAAAATCTAACCCTAACCCTAAAACTAAACAGAACCCGTAAACTTAACCCTAAACATAACCTTAACACTAACCTGAAAACTAACCTAAACCTTAGCCATAACACTAACCCTAACCCTCACCCTATTTGAAACTTCACGCTATCCCTAACCTAAAGCAAACACTACCTATAAGCTTAACCCTACCCCTAAACCTAACCCTAACCTTAACCTTGGCGCACCTGGAACCCTAAACCTAACCCTTAAAATAACTCTGACCCTAACCCTCAACCTAAACCTAATACTAATCCTAACCCTGACCCTAACCCGAACCTTACCTTTACCCTAACTTTAACGCTACCATAAACTTAAACCTAACCCTAACCCTAACCGTAACACTTGCACAAAACCCTCACCTTGACTGTAAACGTAACTCTAAATCTTACCCTAACCCTAAACTTAATCCTAAATATAACCCTACTCTAAACCTTTAAAAAAAAAAAATTTTTTTTAAACCTAACTGAAACACTAACCCCTAACCCTAAGTCTAACACTAATCCTTAGCCTAATCCTAAACTTAACCCTAAACCTAACCCTAACCACTTTCCCTAACTCTAACCCTAACCCTAACCCGAACCCTCACTCTTAACCAAAATTTCACCCGAAACATAACCCTAAACCTACCCTAACTTCATTCAAACTCTAATCCTAACCAAAACTAAAACTAACCCAACACCTAACTCGACCCCTAACACTAATCCTAAACCTAACCCTAACCCTGACCTTAACCTGAACCCTAACCCCTAACCCTAACCCTCACACTTAACATAAACTTCATCCTAACCCTAACACTAAACATAACACTAAATCTCCCCCTAACCGTGACCCTAACCCTAATCCTAACCATAAACCTAACCCTAACCCTGACCCTAACTCTTACTCTAACCCTAATCCTAATGCTAAAACTTACCCTAAACTCTCAGGTTAAATGAGAACCTAGCACTGGCCCTGACCGTAACTTCTAAACCTAACCTCAACCCTTAACCTAACCCTCTCTCTAACGTTAACCTAGCCCAAACCCTAACCATGACTTAACCCTAACACTTACCCTAAACCAAACCCTCAATCTAACCTCAATTCTATACCTAATCCTAACCTTAAACCTAAAACTAACCCCTAAACCCTAACCCTAACCCTAACCCTAAGCTCAACCCTCCCCCTTAACTTCAACTTCACCCTAACCCTAACCCTAATCTGAACCCTCACCCTAAATCTAACCCTAAACCAGACCCTAACCTTAACCCAAACACCTAACCCTAACGCTAACTCTAACACATCCTTAACCTAAACTTCACCCTAAACCTAGCCTAACCTTAACCCTAAAACTAAACCTAACCCTAAACTATCCCCTCACTCTAGCACTAACTCTAAACCTAACCCTAACCGAAATACCCTAAAACATCAGCTTCACTGAAAACCTAACACTAACCCTCACGCGAACCCCTAACCCTTTCCCTAAACCTAACCCTATCCCTAATACTAAGCCTAGCCCTGACTTAAAAGAACCCTTATCCTAAGCCTAAACTTAACCCGAACCTTAACTCTATACTAACCCTAACACTAAACCTAACAATAACCCTAAACCTGACCCTCACCCTAAGCCTAAACCCTAGCACTCACTCTAACTGTAAGCCGAACCCTAACCCTAACCTAGCCCTACCCTTTACCGTAAACCTAGCCTTAACCCTAACCTTACCCCTACCCTGACCCTAAGCCTAAGCCTAAGCCTAACCCTAACACTAATCTTAACCCTAACTCTAACCTTAACCCTAAACCTTACCCTAGCCCTCACTATTAACTGAAACTTCACCCTAACCCTAACCCTAACTCTAACTCTAACCCTAACCCTAACACTTACCCTAAACCCTCCCCTGAACTGTAAACCTAACCCGAACTCTCACACTAACCCCTAACCGTATCCCCAACCCTAAACCTAATGCTATCCCTAAACTTATCCCTGACCCTAACCCTAAAACAAACAGTAACCCTAATCTAACCCTAACCCTAACATTAACCTAAACTTAACCCTACCCTAACCATAAACCTAAAACTAACACCCTAAACCTAACCTCTACCACTAACTATAAACCTACGACTAATCCTAACTCTTATCCTAACCCTCACCCTTAACCTAAACTTCACACTAACCCTAAACCTACCCCTAACCTTAAACATAAACCCTAATCCTAACCCGAACCCTAAAACTAACCTGAACACTAACCTGAACACAAACCCAAACTGTAGCCCTAACCCAAAAAATAACCCTCACCCTATCCTAAACTTCATCCAAACCCTAACCCTAACCTTAACCCTAAACCTACACCAAACCCAAAACCTAACCCTAAACCTATCCCTAACCTTAATGCTAGTCCACAAGAACCCGGAACCTAACTCATACAATAGCCCTGAACTTAACCCTAAACCTAATCCTAATCCTTATCCTAACCCTAGACCTAATCCTAACCCTAACCCTAACTCTAACCTCGACCCTAAATAGAACACTAACTCTAACCCTAAACCTGAACCTAAACCTAAATCTTACCCTACACCTAACCCTAACCCTAACTCTAACTCCAACCCTAATCATAATACTTACACTAAACTCTGACCTTAACTGTAAAACTAATCCCCAACCCTAACCCTAATGCTATCCCTAACCCTAACCCTAACACTAACCTGCACCCCTAAGCCCTAACAATAACCGTAACCCAAACCCTAACCCCTTACACCAAAGCCTAACCCAAACCTTAACCCAAAATTTCACCCTAACTCTAACACTAACCCTAAACCTAATCATAAACCTAACCCTAACCCTAAACCAAACCTAACCATGACCCAAACCACAATGCCTAACCAGAATCCTCACCCAAATCCTAACCCTAAACTACACCTCTAACCCCTAACACCTTACCATAACCATAATCCTAACCCTACCCAACCCTCACCCTAAATCTAACCCTCAGCCCAACCACAATGCCTAACACAAACCGGAACCCTAACCCTAACCGTAACACTAAACTTAACCCTGACCTAAAATCTAACCCTAACCCTAAAACTGAACAGAACCCGTAAACTTAACCCTAAACATAACCTTAACACTAACCTGAAAACTAACCTAAACCTTAGCCATAACACTAACCCTAACCCTCACCCTATTTGAAACTTCACGCTATCCCTAACCTAAAGCAAACACTACCTATAAGCTTAACCCTACCCCTAAACCTAACCCTAACCTTAACCTTGGCGCACCTGGAACCCTAAACCTAACCCTTAAAATAACTCTGACCCTAACCCTCAACCTAAACCTAATACTAATCCTAACCCTGACCCTAACCCGAACCTTACCTTTACCCTAACTTTAACGCTACCATAAACTTAAAGCTAACCCTAACCCTAACCGTAACACTTGCACAAAACCCTCACCTTGACTGTAAACGTAACTCTAAATCTTACCCTAACCCTAAACTTAATCCTAAATATAACCCTACTCTAAACCTTTAAAAAAAAAAATTTTTTTTTTAAACCTAACTGAAACACTAACCCCTAACCCTAAGTCTAACACTAATCCTTAGCCTAATCCTAAACTTAACCCTAAACCTAACCCTAACCACTTTCCCTAACTCTAACCCTAACCCTAACCCGAACCCTCACTCTTAACCAAAATTTCACCCGAAACATAACCCTAAACCTACCCTAACTTCATTCAAACTCTAATCCTAACCAAAACTAAAACTAACCCAACACCTAACTCGACCCCTAACACTAATCCTAAACCTAACCCTAACCCTGACCTTAACCTGAACCCTAACCCCTAACCCTAACCCTCACACTTAACATAAACTTCATCCTAACCCTAACACTAAACATAACACTAAATCTCCCCCTAACCGTGACCCTAACCCTAATCCTAACCATAAACCTAACCCTAACCCTGACCCTAACTCTTACTCTAACCCTAATCCTAATGCTAAAACTTACCCTAAACTCTCAGGTTAAATGAGAACCTAGCACTGGCCCTGACCGTAACTTCTAAACCTAACCTCAACCCTTAACCTAACCCTCTCTCTAACGTTAACCTAGCCCAAACCCTAACCATGACTTAACCCTAACACTTACCCTAAACCAAACCCTCAATCTAACCTCAATTCTATACCTAATCCTAACCTTAAACCTAAAACTAACCCCTAAACCCTAACCCTAACCCTAACCCTAAGCTCAACCCTCCCCCTTAACTTCAACTTCACCCTAACCCTAACCCTAATCTGAACCCTCACCCTAAATCTAACCCTAAACCAGACCCTAACCTTAACCCAAACACCTAACCCTAACGCTAACTCTAACACATCCTTAACCTAAACTTCACCCTAAACCTAGCCTAACCTTAACCCTAAAACTAAACCTAACCCTAAACTATCCCCTCACTCTAGCACTAACTCTAAACCTAACCCTAACCGAAATACCCTAAAACATCAGCTTCACTGAAAACCTAACACTAACCCTCACGCGAACCCCTAACCCTTTCCCTAAACCTAACCCTATCCCTAATACTAAGCCTAGCCCTGACTTAAAAGAACCCTTATCCTAAGCCTAAACTTAACCCGAACCTTAACTCTATACTAACCCTAACACTAAACCTAACAATAACCCTAAACCTGACCCTCACCCTAAGCCTAAACCCTAGCACTCACTCTAACTGTAAGCCGAACCCTAACCCTAACCTAGCCCTACCCTTTACCGTAAACCTAGCCTTAACCCTAACCTTACCCCTACCCTGACCCTAAGCCTAAGCCTAAGCCTAACCCTAACACTAATCTTAACCCTAACTCTAACCTTAACCCTAAACCTTACCCTAGCCCTCACTATTAACTGAAACTTCACCCTAACCCTAACCCTAACTCTAACTCTAACCCTAACCCTAACACTTACCCTAAACCCTCCCCTGAACTGTAAACCTAACCCGAACTCTCACACTAACCCCTAACCGTATCCCCAACCCTAAACCTAATGCTATCCCTAAACTTATCCCTGACCCTAACCCTAAAACAAACAGTAACCCTAATCTAACCCTAACCCTAACATTAACCTAAACTTAACCCTACCCTAACCATAAACCTAAAACTAACACCCTAAACCTAACCTCTACCACTAACTATAAACCTACGACTAATCCTAACTCTTATCCTAACCCTCACCCTTAACCTAAACTTCACACTAACCCTAAACCTACCCCTAACCTTAAACATAAACCCTAATCCTAACCCGAACCCTAAAACTAACCTGAACACTAACCTGAACACAAACCCAAACTGTAGCCCTAACCCAAAAAATAACCCTCACCCTATCCTAAACTTCATCCAAACCCTAACCCTAACCTTAACCCTAAACCTACACCAAACCCAAAACCTAACCCTAAACCTATCCCTAACCTTAATGCTAGTCCACAAGAACCCGGAACCTAACTCATACAATAGCCCTGAACTTAACCCTAAACCTAATCCTAATCCTTATCCTAACCCTAGACCTAATCCTAACCCTAACCCTAACTCTAACCTCGACCCTAAATAGAACACTAACTCTAACCCTAAACCTGAACCTAAACCTAAATCTTACCCTACACCTAACCCTAACCCTAACTCTAACTCCAACCCTAATCATAATACTTACACTAAACTCTGACCTTAACTGTAAAACTAATCCCCAACCCTAACCCTAATGCTATCCCTAACCCTAACCCTAACACTAACCTGCACCCCTAAGCCCTAACAATAACCGTAACCCAAACCCTAACCCCTTACACCAAAGCCTAACCCAAACCTTAACCCAAAATTTCACCCTAACTCTAACACTAACCCTAAACCTAATCATAAACCTAACCCTAACCCTAAACCAAACCTAACCATGACCCAAACCACAATGCCTAACCAGAATCCTCACCCAAATCCTAACCCTAAACTACACCTCTAACCCCTAACACCTTACCATAACCATAATCCTAACCCTACCCAACCCTCACCCTAAATCTAACCCTCAGCCCAACCACAATGCCTAACACAAACCGGAACCCTAACCCTAACCGTAACACTAAACTTAACCCTGACCTAAAATCTAACCCTAACCCTAAAACTGAACAGAACCCGTAAACTTAACCCTAAACATAACCTTAACACTAACCTGAAAACTAACCTAAACCTTAGCCATAACACTAACCCTAACCCTCACCCTATTTGAAACTTCACGCTATCCCTAACCTAAAGCAAACACTACCTATAAGCTTAACCCTACCCCTAAACCTAACCCTAACCTTAACCTTGGCGCACCTGGAACCCTAAACCTAACCCTTAAAATAACTCTGACCCTAACCCTCAACCTAAACCTAATACTAATCCTAACCCTGACCCTAACCCGAACCTTACCTTTACCCTAACTTTAACGCTACCATAAACTTAAAGCTAACCCTAACCCTAACCGTAACACTTGCACAAAACCCTCACCTTGACTGTAAACGTAACTCTAAATCTTACCCTAACCCTAAACTTAATCCTAAATATAACCCTACTCTAAACCTTTAAAAAAAAAAATTTTTTTTTTAAACCTAACTGAAACACTAACCCCTAACCCTAAGTCTAACACTAATCCTTAGCCTAATCCTAAACTTAACCCTAAACCTAACCCTAACCACTTTCCCTAACTCTAACCCTAACCCTAACCCGAACCCTCACTCTTAACCAAAATTTCACCCGAAACATAACCCTAAACCTACCCTAACTTCATTCAAACTCTAATCCTAACCAAAACTAAAACTAACCCAACACCTAACTCGACCCCTAACACTAATCCTAAACCTAACCCTAACCCTGACCTTAACCTGAACCCTAACCCCTAACCCTAACCCTCACACTTAACATAAACTTCATCCTAACCCTAACACTAAACATAACACTAAATCTCCCCCTAACCGTGACCCTAACCCTAATCCTAACCATAAACCTAACCCTAACCCTGACCCTAACTCTTACTCTAACCCTAATCCTAATGCTAAAACTTACCCTAAACTCTCAGGACTCTCAGGTTAAATGAGAACCTAGCACTGGCCCTCACCGTAACTTCTAAACCTAACCTCAACCCTTAACCTAACCCTCTCTCTAACGTTAACCTAGCCCAAACCCTAACCATGACTTAACCCTAACACTTACCCTAAACCAAACCCTCAATCTAACCTCAATTCTATACCTAATCCTAACCTTAAACCTAAAACTAACCCCTAAACCCTAACCCTAACCCTAACCCTAAGCTCAACCCTCCCCCTTAACTTCAACTTCACCCTAACCCTAACCCTAAACTGAACCCTCACCCTAAATCTAACCCTAAACCAGACCCTAACCTTAACCCAAACACCTAACCCTAACGCTAACTCTAACACATCCTTAACCTAAACTTCACCCTAAACCTAGCCTAACCTTAACCCTAAAACTAAACCTAACCCTAAACTATCCCCTCACTCTAGCACTAACTCTAAACCTAACCCTAACCGAAATACCCTAAAACATCAGCTTCACTGAAAACCTAACACTAACCCTCACGCGAACCCCTAACCCTTTCCCTAAACCTAACCCTATCCCTAATACTAAGCCTAGCCCTGACTTAAAAGAACCCTTATCCTAAGCCTAAACTTAACCCGAACCTTAACTCTATACTAACCCTAACACTAAACCTAACAATAACCCTAAACCTGACCCTCACCCTAAGCCTAAACCCTAGCACTCACTCTAACTGTAAGCCGAACCCTAACCCTAACCTAGCCCTACCCTTTACCGTAAACCTAGCCTTAACCCTAACCTTACCCCTACCCTGACCCTAAGCCTAAGCCTAAGCCTAACCCTAACACTAATCTTAACCCTAACTCTAACCTTAACCCTAAACCTTACCCTAGCCCTCACTATTAACTGAAACTTCACCCTAACCCTAACCCTAACTCTAACTCTAACCCTAACCCTAACACTTACCCTAAACCCTCCCCTGAACTGTAAACCTAACCCGAGCTCTCACACTAACCCCTAACCGTATCCCCAACCCTAAACCTAATGCTATCCCTAAACTTATCCCTGACCCTAACCCTAAAACAAACAGTAACCCTAATCTAACCCTAACCCTAACATTAACCTAAACTTAACCCTACCCTAACCATAAACCTAAACCTAACACCCTAAACCTAACCTCTACCACTAACTATAAACCTACGACTAATCCTAACTCTTATCCTAACCCTCACCCTTAACCTAAACTTCACACTAACCCTAAACCTACCCCTAACCTTAAACATAAACCCTAATCCTAACCCGAACCCTAAAACTAACCTGAACACTAACCTGAACACAAACCCAAACTGTAGCCCTAACCCAAAAAATAACCCTCACCCTATCCTAAACTTCATCCAAACCCTAACCCTAACCTTAACCCTAAACCTACACCAAACCCAAAACCTAACCCTAAACCTATCCCTAACCTTAATGCTAGTCCACAAGAACCCGGAACCTAACTCATACAATAGCCCTGAACTTAACCCTAAACCTAATCCTAATCCTTATCCTAACCCTAGACCTAATCCTAACCCTAACCCTAACTCTAACCTCGACCCTAAATAGAACACTAACTCTAACCCTAAACCTGAACCTAAACCTAAATCTTACCCTACACCTAACCCTAACCCTAACTCTAACTCCAACCCTAATCATAATACTTACACTAAACTCTGACCTTAACTGTAAAACTAATCCCCAACCCTAACCCTAATGCTATCCCTAACCCTAACCCTAACACTAACCTGCACCCCTAAGCCCTAACAATAACCGTAACCCAAACCCTAACCCCTTACACCAAAGCCTAACCCAAACCTTAACCCAAAATTTCACCCTAACTCTAACACTAACCCTAAACCTAATCATAAACCTAACCCTAACCCTAAACCAAACCTAACCATGACCCAAACCACAATGCCTAACCAGAATCCTCACCCAAATCCTAACCCTAAACTACACCTCTAACCCCTAACACCTTACCATAACCATAATCCTAACCCTACCCAACCCTCACCCTAAATCTAACCCTCAGCCCAACCACAATGCCTAACACAAACCGGAACCCTAACCCTAACCGTAACACTAAACTTAACCCTGACCTAAAATCTAACCCTAACCCTAAAACTGAACAGAACCCGTAAACTTAACCCTAAACATAACCTTAACACTAACCTGAAAACTAACCTAAACCTTAGCCATAACACTAACCCTAACCCTCACCCTATTTGAAACTTCACGCTATCCCTAACCTAAAGCAAACACTACCTATAAGCTTAACCCTACCCCTAAACCTAACCCTAACCTTAACCTTGGCGCACCTGGAACCCTAAACCTAACCCTTAAAATAACTCTGACCCTAACCCTCAACCTAAACCTAATACTAATCCTAACCCTGACCCTAACCCGAACCTTACCTTTACCCTAACTTTAACCCTACCATAAACTTAAACCTAACCCTAACCCTAACCGTAACACTTGCACAAAACCCTCACCTTGACTCTAAATCTTACCCTAACCCTAAACTTAATCCTAAATATAACCCTACTCTAAACCTTTAAAAAAAAAAAATTTTTTTTTAAACCTAACTGAAACACTAACCCCTAACCCTAAGTCTAACACTAATCCTTAGCCTAATCCTAAACTTAACCCTAAACCTAACCCTAACCACTTTCCCTAACTCTAACCCTAACCCTAACCCGAACCCTCACTCTTAACCAAAATTTCACCCGAAACATAACCCTAAACCTACCCTAACTTCATTCAAACTCTAATCCTAACCAAAACTAAAACTAACCCAACACCTAACTCGACCCCTAACACTAATCCTAAACCTAACCCTAACCCTGACCTTAACCTGAACCCTAACCCCTAACCCTAACCCTCACACTTAACATAAACTTCATCCTAACCCTAACACTAAACATAACACTAAATCTCCCCCTAACCGTGACCCTAACCCTAATCCTAACCATAAACCTAACCCTAACCCTGACCCTAACTCTTACTCTAACCCTAATCCTAATGCTAAAACTTACCCTAAACTCTCAGGTTAAATGAGAACCTAGCACTGGCCCTCACCGTAACTTCTAAACCTAACCTCAACCCTTAACCTAACCCTCTCTCTAACGTTAACTTAGCCCAAACCCTAACCATGACTTAACCCTAACACTTACCCTAAACCAAACCCTCAATCTAACCTCAATTCTATACCTAATCCTAACCTTAAACCTAAAACTAACCCCTAAACCCTAACCCTAACCCTAACCCTAAGCTCAACCCTCCCCCTTAACTTCAACTTCACCCTAACCCTAACCCTAAACTGAACCCTCACCCTAAATCTAACCCTAAACCAGACCCTAACCTTAACCCAAACACCTAACCCTAACGCTAACTCTAACACATCCTTAACCTAAACTTCACCCTAAACCTAGCCTAACCTTAACCCTAAAACTAAACCTAACCCTAAACTATCCCCTCACTCTAGCACTAACTCTAAACCTAACCCTAACCGAAATACCCTAAAACATCAGCTTCACTGAAAACCTAACACTAACCCTCACGCGAACCCCTAACCCTTTCCCTAAACCTAACCCTATCCCTAATACTAAGCCTAGCCCTGACTTAAAAGAACCCTTATCCTAAGCCTAAACTTAACCCGAACCTTAACTCTATACTAACCCTAACACTAAACCTAACAATAACCCTAAACCTGACCCTCACCCTAAGCCTAAACCCTAGCACTCACTCTAACTGTAAGCCGAACCCTAACCCTAACCTAGCCCTACCCTTTACCGTAAACCTAGCCTTAACCCTAACCTTACCCCTACCCTGACCCTAAGCCTAAGCCTAAGCCTAACCCTAACACTAATCTTAACCCTAACTCTAACCTTAACCCTAAACCTTACCCTAGCCCTCACTATTAACTGAAACTTCACCCTAACCCTAACCCTAACTCTAACTCTAACCCTAACCCTAACACTTACCCTAAACCCTCCCCTGAACTGTAAACCTAACCCGAACTCTCACACTAACCCCTAACCGTATCCCCAACCCTAAACCTAATGCTATCCCTAAACTTATCCCTGACCCTAACCCTAAAACAAACAGTAACCCTAATCTAACCCTAACCCTAACATTAACCTAAACTTAACCCTACCCTAACCATAAACCTAAAACTAACACCCTAAACCTAACCTCTACCACTAACTATAAACCTACGACTAATCCTAACTCTTATCCTAACCCTCACCCTTAACCTAAACTTCACACTAACCCTAAACCTACCCCTAACCTTAAACATAAACCCTAATCCTAACCCGAACCCTAAAACTAACCTGAACACTAACCTGAACACAAACCCAAACTGTAGCCCTAACCCAAAAAATAACCCTCACCCTATCCTAAACTTCATCCAAACCCTAACCCTAACCTTAACCCTAAACCTACACCAAACCCAAAACCTAACCCTAAACCTATCCCTAACCTTAATGCTAGTCCACAAGAACCCGGAACCTAACTCATACAATAGCCCTGAACTTAACCCTAAACCTAATCCTAATCCTTATCCTAACCCTAGACCTAATCCTAACCCTAACCCTAACTCTAACCTCGACCCTAAATAGAACACTAACTCTAACCCTAAACCTGAACCTAAACCTAAATCTTACCCTACACCTAACCCTAACCCTAACTCTAACTCCAACCCTAATCATAATACTTACACTAAACTCTGACCTTAACTGTAAAACTAATCCCCAACCCTAACCCTAATGCTATCCCTAACCCTAACCCTAACACTAACCTGCACCCCTAAGCCCTAACAATAACCGTAACCCAAACCCTAACCCCTTACACCAAAGCCTAACCCAAACCTTAACCCAAAATTTCACCCTAACTCTAACACTAACCCTAAACCTAATCATAAACCTAACCCTAACCCTAAACCAAACCTAACCATGACCCAAACCACAATGCCTAACCAGAATCCTCACCCAAATCCTAACCCTAAACTACACCTCTAACCCCTAACACCTTACCATAACCATAATCCTAACCCTACCCAACCCTCACCCTAAATCTAACCCTCAGGCCAACCACAATGCCTAACACAAACCGGAACCCTAACCCTAACCGTAACACTAAACTTAACCCTGACCTAAAATCTAACCCTAACCCTAAAACTGAACAGAACCCGTAAACTTAACCCTAAACATAACCTTAACACTAACCTGAAAACTAACCTAAACCTTAGCCATAACACTAACCCTAACCCTCACCCTATTTGAAACTTCACGCTATCCCTAACCTAAAGCAAACACTACCTATAAGCTTAACCCTACCCCTAAACCTAACCCTAACCTTAACCTTGGCGCACCTGGAACCCTAAACCTAACCCTTAAAATAACTCTGACCCTAACCCTCAACCTAAACCTAATACTAATCCTAACCCTGACCCTAACCCGAACCTTACCTTTACCCTAACTTTAACGCTACCATAAACTTAAACCTAACCCTAACCCTAACCGTAACACTTGCACAAAACCCTCACCTTGACTGTAAACGTAACTCTAAATCTTACCCTAACCCTAAACTTAATCCTAAATATAACCCTACTCTAAACCTTTAAAAAAAAAAAATTTTTTTTTAAACCTAACTGAAACACTAACCCCTAACCCTAAGTCTAACACTAATCCTTAGCCTAATCCTAAACTTAACCCTAAACCTAACCCTAACCACTTTCCCTAACTCTAACCCTAACCCTAACCCGAACCCTCACTCTTAACCAAAATTTCACCCGAAACATAACCCTAAACCTACCCTAACTTCATTCAAACTCTAATCCTAACCAAAACTAAAACTAACCCAACACCTAACTCGACCCCTAACACTAATCCTAAACCTAACCCTAACCCTGACCTTAACCTGAACCCTAACCCCTAACCCTAACCCTCACACTTAACATAAACTTCATCCTAACCCTAACACTAAACATAACACTAAATCTCCCCCTAACCGTGACCCTAACCCTAATCCTAACCATAAACCTAACCCTAACCCTGACCCTAACTCTTACTCTAACCCTAATCCTAATGCTAAAACTTACCCTAAACTCTCAGGTTAAATGAGAACCTAGCACTGGCCCTCACCGTAACTTCTAAACCTAACCTCAACCCTTAACCTAACCCTCTCTCTAACGTTAACCTAGCCCAAACCCTAACCATGACTTAACCCTAACACTTACCCTAAACCAAACCCTCAATCTAACCTCAATTCTATACCTAATCCTAACCTTAAACCTAAAACTAACCCCTAAACCCTAACCCTAACCCTAACCCTAAGCTCAACCCTCCCCCTTAACTTCAACTTCACCCTAACCCTAACCCTAAACTGAACCCTCACCCTAAATCTAACCCTAAACCAGACCCTAACCTTAACCCAAACACCTAACCCTAACGCTAACTCTAACACATCCTTAACCTAAACTTCACCCTAAACCTAGCCTAACCTTAACCCTAAAACTAAACCTAACCCTAAACTATCCCCTCACTCTAGCACTAACTCTAAACCTAACCCTAACCGAAATACCCTAAAACATCAGCTTCACTGAAAACCTAACACTAACCCTCACGCGAACCCCTAACCCTTTCCCTAAACCTAACCCTATCCCTAATACTAAGCCTAGCCCTGACTTAAAAGAACCCTTATCCTAAGCCTAAACTTAACCCGAACCTTAACTCTATACTAACCCTAACACTAAACCTAACAATAACCCTAAACCTGACCCTCACCCTAAGCCTAAACCCTAGCACTCACTCTAACTGTAAGCCGAACCCTAACCCTAACCTAGCCCTACCCTTTACCGTAAACCTAGCCTTAACCCTAACCTTACCCCTACCCTGACCCTAAGCCTAAGCCTAAGCCTAACCCTAACACTAATCTTAACCCTAACTCTAACCTTAACCCTAAACCTTACCCTAGCCCTCACTATTAACTGAAACTTCACCCTAACCCTAACCCTAACTCTAACTCTAACCCTAACCCTAACACTTACCCTAAACCCTCCCCTGAACTGTAAACCTAACCCGAACTCTCACACTAACCCCTAACCGTATCCCCAACCCTAAACCTAATGCTATCCCTAAACTTATCCCTGACCCTAACCCTAAAACAAACAGTAACCCTAATCTAACCCTAACCCTAACATTAACCTAAACTTAACCCTACCCTAACCATAAACCTAAAACTAACACCCTAAACCTAACCTCTACCACTAACTATAAACCTACGACTAATCCTAACTCTTATCCTAACCCTCACCCTTAACCTAAACTTCACACTAACCCTAAACCTACCCCTAACCTTAAACATAAACCCTAATCCTAACCCGAACCCTAAAACTAACCTGAACACTAACCTGAACACAAACCCAAACTGTAGCCCTAACCCAAAAAATAACCCTCACCCTATCCTAAACTTCATCCAAACCCTAACCCTAACCTTAACCCTAAACCTACACCAAACCCAAAACCTAACCCTAAACCTATCCCTAACCTTAATGCTAGTCCACAAGAACCCGGAACCTAACTCATACAATAGCCCTGAACTTAACCCTAAACCTAATCCTAATCCTTATCCTAACCCTAGACCTAATCCTAACCCTAACCCTAACTCTAACCTCGACCCTAAATAGAACACTAACTCTAACCCTAAACCTGAACCTAAACCTAAATCTTACCCTACACCTAACCCTAACCCTAACTCTAACTCCAACCCTAATCATAATACTTACACTAAACTCTGACCTTAACTGTAAAACTAATCCCCAACCCTAACCCTAATGCTATCCCTAACCCTAACCCTAACACTAACCTGCACCCCTAAGCCCTAACAATAACCGTAACCCAAACCCTAACCCCTTACACCAAAGCCTAACCCAAACCTTAACCCAAAATTTCACCCTAACTCTAACACTAACCCTAAACCTAATCATAAACCTAACCCTAACCCTAAACCAAACCTAACCATGACCCAAACCACAATGCCTAACCAGAATCCTCACCCAAATCCTAACCCTAAACTACACCTCTAACCCCTAACACCTTACCATAACCATAATCCTAACCCTACCCAACCCTCACCCTAAATCTAACCCTCAGGCCAACCACAATGCCTAACACAAACCGGAACCCTAACCCTAACCGTAACACTAAACTTAACCCTGACCTAAAATCTAACCCTAACCCTAAAACTGAACAGAACCCGTAAACTTAACCCTAAACATAACCTTAACACTAACCTGAAAACTAACCTAAACCTTAGCCATAACACTAACCCTAACCCTCACCCTATTTGAAACTTCACGCTATCCCTAACCTAAAGCAAACACTACCTATAAGCTTAACCCTACCCCTAAACCTAACCCTAACCTTAACCTTGGCGCACCTGGAACCCTAAACCTAACCCTTAAAATAACTCTGACCCTAACCCTCAACCTAAACCTAATACTAATCCTAACCCTGACCCTAACCCTAACCTTACCTTTACCCTAACTTTAACGCTACCATAAACTTAAAGCTAACCCTAACCCTAACCGTAACACTTGCACAAAACCCTCACCTTGACTGTAAACGTAACTCTAAATCTTACCCTAACCCTAAACTTAATCCTAAATATAACCCTACTCTAAACCTTTAAAAAAAAAAAATTTTTTTTTTAAACCTAACTGAAACACTAACCCCTAACCCTAAGTCTAACACTAATCCTTAGCCTAATCCTAAACTTAACCCTAAACCTAACCCTAACCACTTTCCCTAACTCTAACCCTAACCCTAACCCGAACCCTCACTCTTAACCAAAATTTCACCCGAAACATAACCCTAAACCTACCCTAACTTCATTCAAACTCTAATCCTAACCAAAACTAAAACTAACCCAACACCTAACTCGACCCCTAACACTAATCCTAAACCTAACCCTAACCCTGACCTTAACCTGAACCCTAACCCCTAACCCTAACCCTCACACTTAACATAAACTTCATCCTAACCCTAACACTAAACATAACACTAAATCTCCCCCTAACCGTGACCCTAACCCTAATCCTAACCATAAACCTAACCCTAACCCTGACCCTAACTCTTACTCTAACCCTAATCCTAATGCTAAAACTTACCCTAAACTCTCAGGTTAAATGAGAACCTAGCACTGGCCCTGACCGTAACTTCTAAACCTAACCTCAACCCTTAACCTAACCCTCTCTCTAATGTTAACCTAGCCCAAACCCTAACCATGACTTAACCCTAACACTTACCCTAAACCAAACCCTCAATCTAACCTCAATTCTATACCTAATCCTAACCTTAAACCTAAAACTAACCCCTAAACCCTAACCCTAACCCTAACCCTAAGCTCAACCCTCCCCCTTAACTTCAACTTCACCCTAACCCTAACCCTAAACTGAACCCTCACCCTAAATCTAACCCTAAACCAGACCCTAACCTTAACCCAAACACCTAACCCTAACGCTAACTCTAACACATCCTTAACCTAAACTTCACCCTAAACCTAGCCTAACCTTAACCCTAAAACTAAACCTAACCCTAAACTATCCCCTCACTCTAGCACTAACTCTAAACCTAACCCTAACCGAAATACCCTAAAACATCAGCTTCACTGAAAACCTAACACTAACCCTCACGCGAACCCCTAACCCTTTCCCTAAACCTAACCCTATCCCTAATACTAAGCCTAGCCCTGACTTAAAAGAACCCTTATCCTAAGCCTAAACTTAACCCGAACCTTAACTCTATACTAACCCTAACACTAAACCTAACAATAACCCTAAACCTGACCCTCACCCTAAGCCTAAACCCTAGCACTCACTCTAACTGTAAGCCGAACCCTAACCCTAACCTAGCCCTACCCTTTACCGTAAACCTAGCCTTAACCCTAACCTTACCCCTACCCTGACCCTAAGCCTAAGCCTAAGCCTAACCCTAACACTAATCTTAACCCTAACTCTAACCTTAACCCTAAACCTTACCCTAGCCCTCACTATTAACTGAAACTTCACCCTAACCCTAACCCTAACTCTAACTCTAACCCTAACCCTAACACTTACCCTAAACCCTCCCCTGAACTGTAATCCTAACCCGAGCTCTCACACTAACCCCTAACCGTATCCCCAACCCTAAACCTAATGCTATCCCTAAACTTATCCCTGACCCTAACCCTAAAACAAACAGTAACCCTAATCTAACCCTAACCCTAACATTAACCTAAACTTAACCCTACCCTAACCATAAACCTAAACCTAACACCCTAAACCTAACCTCTACCACTAACTATAAACCTACGACTAATCCTAACTCTTATCCTAACCCTCACCCTTAACCTAAACTTCACACTAACCCTAAACCTACCCCTAACCTTAAACATAAACCCTAATCCTAACCCGAACCCTAAAACTAACCTGAACACTAACCTGAACACAAACCCAAACTGTAGCCCTAACCCAAAAAATAACCCTCACCCTATCCTAAACTTCATCCAAACCCTAACCCTAACCTTAACCCTAAACCTACACCAAACCCAAAACCTAACCCTAAACCTATCCCTAACCTTAATGCTAGTCCACAAGAACCCGGAACCTAACTCATACAATAGCCCTGAACTTAACCCTAAACCTAATCCTAATCCTTATCCTAACCCTAGACCTAATCCTAACCCTAACCCTAACTCTAACCTCGACCCTAAATAGAACACTAACTCTAACCCTAAACCTGAACCTAAACCTAAATCTTACCCTACACCTAACCCTAACCCTAACTCTAACTCCAACCCTAATCATAATACTTACACTAAACTCTGACCTTAACTGTAAAACTAATCCCCAACCCTAACCCTAATGCTATCCCTAACCCTAACCCTAACACTAACCTGCACCCCTAAGCCCTAACAATAACCGTAACCCAAACCCTAACCCCTTACACCAAAGCCTAACCCAAACCTTAACCCAAAATTTCACCCTAACTCTAACACTAACCCTAAACCTAATCATAAACCTAACCCTAACCCTAAACCAAACCTAACCATGACCCAAACCACAATGCCTAACCAGAATCCTCACCCAAATCCTAACCCTAAACTACACCTCTAACCCCTAACACCTTACCATAACCATAATCCTAACCCTACCCAACCCTCACCCTAAATCTAACCCTCAGCCCAACCACAATGCCTAACACAAACCGGAACCCTAACCCTAACCGTAACACTAAACTTAACCCTGACCTAAAATCTAACCCTAACCCTAAAACTGAACAGAACCCGTAAACTTAACCCTAAACATAACCTTAACACTAACCTGAAAACTAACCTAAACCTTAGCCATAACACTAACCCTAACCCTCACCCTATTTGAAACTTCACGCTATCCCTAACCTAAAGCAAACACTACCTATAAGCTTAACCCTACCCCTAAACCTAACCCTAACCTTAACCTTGGCGCACCTGGAACCCTAAACCTAACCCTTAAAATAACTCTGACCCTAACCCTCAACCTAAACCTAATACTAATCCTAACCCTGACCCTAACCCGAACCTTACCTTTACCCTAACTTTAACGCTACCATAAACTTAAAGCTAACCCTAACCCTAACCGTAACACTTGCACAAAACCCTCACCTTGACTGTAAACGTAACTCTAAATCTTACCCTAACCCTAAACTTAATCCTAAATATAACCCTACTCTAAACCTTTAAAAAAAAAAAATTTTTTTTTTAAACCTAACTGAAACACTAACCCCTAACCCTAAGTCTAACACTAATCCTTAGCCTAATCCTAAACTTAACCCTAAACCTAACCCTAACCACTTTCCCTAACTCTAACCCTAACCCTAACCCGAACCCTCACTCTTAACCAAAATTTCACCCGAAACATAACCCTAAACCTACCCTAACTTCATTCAAACTCTAATCCTAACCAAAACTAAAACTAACCCAACACCTAACTCGACCCCTAACACTAATCCTAAACCTAACCCTAACCCTGACCTTAACCTGAACCCTAACCCCTAACCCTAACCCTCACACTTAACATAAACTTCATCCTAACCCTAACACTAAACATAACACTAAATCTCCCCCTAACCGTGACCCTAACCCTAATCCTAACCATAAACCTAACCCTAACCCTGACCCTAACTCTTACTCTAACCCTAATCCTAATGCTAAAACTTACCCTAAACTCTCAGGTTAAATGAGAACCTAGCACTGGCCCTGACCGTAACTTCTAAACCTAACCTCAACCCTTAACCTAACCCTCTCTCTAACGTTAACCTAGCCCAAACCCTAACCATGACTTAACCCTAACACTTACCCTAAACCAAACCCTCAATCTAACCTCAATTCTATACCTAATCCTAACCTTAAACCTAAAACTAACCCCTAAACCCTAACCCTAACCCTAACCCTAAGCTCAACCCTCCCCCTTAACTTCAACTTCACCCTAACCCTAACCCTAATCTGAACCCTCACCCTAAATCTAACCCTAAACCAGACCCTAACCTTAACCCAAACACCTAACCCTAACGCTAACTCTAACACATCCTTAACCTAAACTTCACCCTAAACCTAGCCTAACCTTAACCCTAAAACTAAACCTAACCCTAAACTATCCCCTCACTCTAGCACTAACTCTAAACCTAACCCTAACCGAAATACCCTAAAACATCAGCTTCACTGAAAACCTAACACTAACCCTCACGCGAACCCCTAACCCTTTCCCTAAACCTAACCCTATCCCTAATACTAAGCCTAGCCCTGACTTAAAAGAACCCTTATCCTAAGCCTAAACTTAACCCGAACCTTAACTCTATACTAACCCTAACACTAAACCTAACAATAACCCTAAACCTGACCCTCACCCTAAGCCTAAACCCTAGCACTCACTCTAACTGTAAGCCGAACCCTAACCCTAACCTAGCCCTACCCTTTACCGTAAACCTAGCCTTAACCCTAACCTTACCCCTACCCTGACCCTAAGCCTAAGCCTAAGCCTAACCCTAACACTAATCTTAACCCTAACTCTAACCTTAACCCTAAACCTTACCCTAGCCCTCACTATTAACTGAAACTTCACCCTAACCCTAACCCTAACTCTAACTCTAACCCTAACCCTAACACTTACCCTAAACCCTCCCCTGAACTGTAAACCTAACCCGAACTCTCACACTAACCCCTAACCGTATCCCCAACCCTAAACCTAATGCTATCCCTAAACTTATCCCTGACCCTAACCCTAAAACAAACAGTAACCCTAATCTAACCCTAACCCTAACATTAACCTAAACTTAACCCTACCCTAACCATAAACCTAAAACTAACACCCTAAACCTAACCTCTACCACTAACTATAAACCTACGACTAATCCTAACTCTTATCCTAACCCTCACCCTTAACCTAAACTTCACACTAACCCTAAACCTACCCCTAACCTTAAACATAAACCCTAATCCTAACCCGAACCCTAAAACTAACCTGAACACTAACCTGAACACAAACCCAAACTGTAGCCCTAACCCAAAAAATAACCCTCACCCTATCCTAAACTTCATCCAAACCCTAACCCTAACCTTAACCCTAAACCTACACCAAACCCAAAACCTAACCCTAAACCTATCCCTAACCTTAATGCTAGTCCACAAGAACCCGGAACCTAACTCATACAATAGCCCTGAACTTAACCCTAAACCTAATCCTAATCCTTATCCTAACCCTAGACCTAATCCTAACCCTAACCCTAACTCTAACCTCGACCCTAAATAGAACACTAACTCTAACCCTAAACCTGAACCTAAACCTAAATCTTACCCTACACCTAACCCTAACCCTAACTCTAACTCCAACCCTAATCATAATACTTACACTAAACTCTGACCTTAACTGTAAAACTAATCCCCAACCCTAACCCTAATGCTATCCCTAACCCTAACCCTAACACTAACCTGCACCCCTAAGCCCTAACAATAACCGTAACCCAAACCCTAACCCCTTACACCAAAGCCTAACCCAAACCTTAACCCAAAATTTCACCCTAACTCTAACACTAACCCTAAACCTAATCATAAACCTAACCCTAACCCTAAACCAAACCTAACCATGACCCAAACCACAATGCCTAACCAGAATCCTCACCCAAATCCTAACCCTAAACTACACCTCTAACCCCTAACACCTTACCATAACCATAATCCTAACCCTACCCAACCCTCACCCTAAATCTAACCCTCAGCCCAACCACAATGCCTAACACAAACCGGAACCCTAACCCTAACCGTAACACTAAACTTAACCCTGACCTAAAATCTAACCCTAACCCTAAAACTGAACAGAACCCGTAAACTTAACCCTAAACATAACCTTAACACTAACCTGAAAACTAACCTAAACCTTAGCCATAACACTAACCCTAACCCTCACCCTATTTGAAACTTCACGCTATCCCTAACCTAAAGCAAACACTACCTATAAGCTTAACCCTACCCCTAAACCTAACCCTAACCTTAACCTTGGCGCACCTGGAACCCTAAACCTAACCCTTAAAATAACTCTGACCCTAACCCTCAACCTAAACCTAATACTAATCCTAACCCTGACCCTAACCCGAACCTTACCTTTACCCTAACTTTAACGCTACCATAAACTTAAAGCTAACCCTAACCCTAACCGTAACACTTGCACAAAACCCTCACCTTGACTGTAAACGTAACTCTAAATCTTACCCTAACCCTAAACTTAATCCTAAATATAACCCTACTCTAAACCTTTAAAAAAAAAAATTTTTTTTTTAAACCTAACTGAAACACTAACCCCTAACCCTAAGTCTAACACTAATCCTTAGCCTAATCCTAAACTTAACCCTAAACCTAACCCTAACCACTTTCCCTAACTCTAACCCTAACCCTAACCCGAACCCTCACTCTTAACCAAAATTTCACCCGAAACATAACCCTAAACCTACCCTAACTTCATTCAAACTCTAATCCTAACCAAAACTAAAACTAACCCAACACCTAACTCGACCCCTAACACTAATCCTAAACCTAACCCTAACCCTGACCTTAACCTGAACCCTAACCCCTAACCCTAACCCTCACACTTAACATAAACTTCATCCTAACCCTAACACTAAACATAACACTAAATCTCCCCCTAACCGTGACCCTAACCCTAATCCTAACCATAAACCTAACCCTAACCCTGACCCTAACTCTTACTCTAACCCTAATCCTAATGCTAAAACTTACCCTAAACTCTCAGGACTCTCAGGTTAAATGAGAACCTAGCACTGGCCCTCACCGTAACTTCTAAACCTAACCTCAACCCTTAACCTAACCCTCTCTCTAACGTTAACCTAGCCCAAACCCTAACCATGACTTAACCCTAACACTTACCCTAAACCAAACCCTCAATCTAACCTCAATTCTATACCTAATCCTAACCTTAAACCTAAAACTAACCCCTAAACCCTAACCCTAACCCTAACCCTAAGCTCAACCCTCCCCCTTAACTTCAACTTCACCCTAACCCTAACCCTAAACTGAACCCTCACCCTAAATCTAACCCTAAACCAGACCCTAACCTTAACCCAAACACCTAACCCTAACGCTAACTCTAACACATCCTTAACCTAAACTTCACCCTAAACCTAGCCTAACCTTAACCCTAAAACTAAACCTAACCCTAAACTATCCCCTCACTCTAGCACTAACTCTAAACCTAACCCTAACCGAAATACCCTAAAACATCAGCTTCACTGAAAACCTAACACTAACCCTCACGCGAACCCCTAACCCTTTCCCTAAACCTAACCCTATCCCTAATACTAAGCCTAGCCCTGACTTAAAAGAACCCTTATCCTAAGCCTAAACTTAACCCGAACCTTAACTCTATACTAACCCTAACACTAAACCTAACAATAACCCTAAACCTGACCCTCACCCTAAGCCTAAACCCTAGCACTCACTCTAACTGTAAGCCGAACCCTAACCCTAACCTAGCCCTACCCTTTACCGTAAACCTAGCCTTAACCCTAACCTTACCCCTACCCTGACCCTAAGCCTAAGCCTAAGCCTAACCCTAACACTAATCTTAACCCTAACTCTAACCTTAACCCTAAACCTTACCCTAGCCCTCACTATTAACTGAAACTTCACCCTAACCCTAACCCTAACTCTAACTCTAACCCTAACCCTAACACTTACCCTAAACCCTCCCCTGAACTGTAAACCTAACCCGAGCTCTCACACTAACCCCTAACCGTATCCCCAACCCTAAACCTAATGCTATCCCTAAACTTATCCCTGACCCTAACCCTAAAACAAACAGTAACCCTAATCTAACCCTAACCCTAACATTAACCTAAACTTAACCCTACCCTAACCATAAACCTAAACCTAACACCCTAAACCTAACCTCTACCACTAACTATAAACCTACGACTAATCCTAACTCTTATCCTAACCCTCACCCTTAACCTAAACTTCACACTAACCCTAAACCTACCCCTAACCTTAAACATAAACCCTAATCCTAACCCGAACCCTAAAACTAACCTGAACACTAACCTGAACACAAACCCAAACTGTAGCCCTAACCCAAAAAATAACCCTCACCCTATCCTAAACTTCATCCAAACCCTAACCCTAACCTTAACCCTAAACCTACACCAAACCCAAAACCTAACCCTAAACCTATCCCTAACCTTAATGCTAGTCCACAAGAACCCGGAACCTAACTCATACAATAGCCCTGAACTTAACCCTAAACCTAATCCTAATCCTTATCCTAACCCTAGACCTAATCCTAACCCTAACCCTAACTCTAACCTCGACCCTAAATAGAACACTAACTCTAACCCTAAACCTGAACCTAAACCTAAATCTTACCCTACACCTAACCCTAACCCTAACTCTAACTCCAACCCTAATCATAATACTTACACTAAACTCTGACCTTAACTGTAAAACTAATCCCCAACCCTAACCCTAATGCTATCCCTAACCCTAACCCTAACACTAACCTGCACCCCTAAGCCCTAACAATAACCGTAACCCAAACCCTAACCCCTTACACCAAAGCCTAACCCAAACCTTAACCCAAAATTTCACCCTAACTCTAACACTAACCCTAAACCTAATCATAAACCTAACCCTAACCCTAAACCAAACCTAACCATGACCCAAACCACAATGCCTAACCAGAATCCTCACCCAAATCCTAACCCTAAACTACACCTCTAACCCCTAACACCTTACCATAACCATAATCCTAACCCTACCCAACCCTCACCCTAAATCTAACCCTCAGCCCAACCACAATGCCTAACACAAACCGGAACCCTAACCCTAACCGTAACACTAAACTTAACCCTGACCTAAAATCTAACCCTAACCCTAAAACTGAACAGAACCCGTAAACTTAACCCTAAACATAACCTTAACACTAACCTGAAAACTAACCTAAACCTTAGCCATAACACTAACCCTAACCCTCACCCTATTTGAAACTTCACGCTATCCCTAACCTAAAGCAAACACTACCTATAAGCTTAACCCTACCCCTAAACCTAACCCTAACCTTAACCTTGGCGCACCTGGAACCCTAAACCTAACCCTTAAAATAACTCTGACCCTAACCCTCAACCTAAACCTAATACTAATCCTAACCCTGACCCTAACCCGAACCTTACCTTTACCCTAACTTTAACCCTACCATAAACTTAAACCTAACCCTAACCCTAACCGTAACACTTGCACAAAACCCTCACCTTGACTCTAAATCTTACCCTAACCCTAAACTTAATCCTAAATATAACCCTACTCTAAACCTTTAAAAAAAAAAAATTTTTTTTTAAACCTAACTGAAACACTAACCCCTAACCCTAAGTCTAACACTAATCCTTAGCCTAATCCTAAACTTAACCCTAAACCTAACCCTAACCACTTTCCCTAACTCTAACCCTAACCCTAACCCGAACCCTCACTCTTAACCAAAATTTCACCCGAAACATAACCCTAAACCTACCCTAACTTCATTCAAACTCTAATCCTAACCAAAACTAAAACTAACCCAACACCTAACTCGACCCCTAACACTAATCCTAAACCTAACCCTAACCCTGACCTTAACCTGAACCCTAACCCCTAACCCTAACCCTCACACTTAACATAAACTTCATCCTAACCCTAACACTAAACATAACACTAAATCTCCCCCTAACCGTGACCCTAACCCTAATCCTAACCATAAACCTAACCCTAACCCTGACCCTAACTCTTACTCTAACCCTAATCCTAATGCTAAAACTTACCCTAAACTCTCAGGTTAAATGAGAACCTAGCACTGGCCCTCACCGTAACTTCTAAACCTAACCTCAACCCTTAACCTAACCCTCTCTCTAACGTTAACTTAGCCCAAACCCTAACCATGACTTAACCCTAACACTTACCCTAAACCAAACCCTCAATCTAACCTCAATTCTATACCTAATCCTAACCTTAAACCTAAAACTAACCCCTAAACCCTAACCCTAACCCTAACCCTAAGCTCAACCCTCCCCCTTAACTTCAACTTCACCCTAACCCTAACCCTAAACTGAACCCTCACCCTAAATCTAACCCTAAACCAGACCCTAACCTTAACCCAAACACCTAACCCTAACGCTAACTCTAACACATCCTTAACCTAAACTTCACCCTAAACCTAGCCTAACCTTAACCCTAAAACTAAACCTAACCCTAAACTATCCCCTCACTCTAGCACTAACTCTAAACCTAACCCTAACCGAAATACCCTAAAACATCAGCTTCACTGAAAACCTAACACTAACCCTCACGCGAACCCCTAACCCTTTCCCTAAACCTAACCCTATCCCTAATACTAAGCCTAGCCCTGACTTAAAAGAACCCTTATCCTAAGCCTAAACTTAACCCGAACCTTAACTCTATACTAACCCTAACACTAAACCTAACAATAACCCTAAACCTGACCCTCACCCTAAGCCTAAACCCTAGCACTCACTCTAACTGTAAGCCGAACCCTAACCCTAACCTAGCCCTACCCTTTACCGTAAACCTAGCCTTAACCCTAACCTTACCCCTACCCTGACCCTAAGCCTAAGCCTAAGCCTAACCCTAACACTAATCTTAACCCTAACTCTAACCTTAACCCTAAACCTTACCCTAGCCCTCACTATTAACTGAAACTTCACCCTAACCCTAACCCTAACTCTAACTCTAACCCTAACCCTAACACTTACCCTAAACCCTCCCCTGAACTGTAAACCTAACCCGAACTCTCACACTAACCCCTAACCGTATCCCCAACCCTAAACCTAATGCTATCCCTAAACTTATCCCTGACCCTAACCCTAAAACAAACAGTAACCCTAATCTAACCCTAACCCTAACATTAACCTAAACTTAACCCTACCCTAACCATAAACCTAAAACTAACACCCTAAACCTAACCTCTACCACTAACTATAAACCTACGACTAATCCTAACTCTTATCCTAACCCTCACCCTTAACCTAAACTTCACACTAACCCTAAACCTACCCCTAACCTTAAACATAAACCCTAATCCTAACCCGAACCCTAAAACTAACCTGAACACTAACCTGAACACAAACCCAAACTGTAGCCCTAACCCAAAAAATAACCCTCACCCTATCCTA